>NW_004949124.1:2052254-2063494 GCF_000317375.1 Microtus ochrogaster | reverse complement strand
TGGCAGGTGGAATGGCAGGTGGAGTGGCAGGTGGAGTGGCAGGTGGAGTGGCAGGTGGAATGGCAGGTGGAGGTGGAGCACAAGTATGTCCCCCACCACTGTCCCTCATCTGCTTGCACACTCAGTCACACACAACTCTTTCCTCATTGGGAGCCATATGGTTGTGTTTGCCTTTAGCTCTCTGGCTGTGGTGTTAGGAAGGAGGAGAAAGTGGAGATAAAGTGTTTCTCACCCTTTCATGACTAAGGCACAAGAGCCTGGCTTACACACTTGGGGAAATACGCCGCCATGTCATAGAGCTCCACACACAACTGTCATTAACCAAATCTCACTAAAAGCCACGTGAGGGAAACTGGACGATGATTCTCCTCCAGTCAGCCTCTGGGATGACCACCATGCTAGGTGACTGACTGACTCCTTGGTGGAAGCATGGGAGGCTCCTTGAAGTGGGGACTCACTTATGCCATGCAGGATATCTGACCCATAGAAACTATGAGAAGGCAAAAGTCGTTTTAAGCTATAACCCAATGGTTCTCAACCTTTCTACTGCTTCCACCCTTAAATAAAGTTCTTCAATGTTGTGATGATCCCCAAACATAAAATTACTTTTTTTGCTACTTCCTAAGTGTAATTTTGCTACTGTTATGAACTGTAATGTAAATATCTGATATGCAAAACCCTGTGGGGGCTGCAACCCACAGGCAGAGAAACACTGTCATCACCTTTTGGTGAGACAAAAACAGATTAATACAGGCACCCTTAGCTACATTAGGAGAAGGAGAAGAAGGAAGAGGATGAGTGGAGGAAGCAAGGAGAGGGGGAAGTGGGGGGAGAAGGACCATCATCATCATCACCATCATCCTCAAACTTCCCTAGGTAAAACACAAATTTCCTTGGGTACTTGGAGGAAGAGCCATGGAATTGCAACCTGTTCTGTCTCTCTTCAACACCCTGTGGCCAGAGAGTCCCCCTGGAACCCTTCGTCCATGCTCTGCTGGGCTCCATTCACAAGATAATAGTAAGTAAGTAGTATCTTGAGGATTCTACATGCAGAAAGAAACTAGTATTTGGATGACCTTTTTTTCTTTTTACTCCCTCTCTCCCTCTCTCCTTTACTTTTCTCCCCCCTCCCTTTCCTTCTTGGGGCATCATTTCAGTAAATGTCCCAGGACGGCCCCAATTCAAGATGTTCCTTCCATAGTCTTCCATAGTTCTGAAATCTGATGGTTGGGGGCACCTGGAATGAATATTTTCTCATTGCTTCCCAAGACCACCTATAATTTTGGAAGTGAGTTTGTTTCATACAATGGATGCCCCAGGGCATTGAGGCTAAATTCTCTTGCAGAATTGTAAGTTTGGTTTTTGGTTTTTTGTTTTTAAAAGAAGGCTGTCCTCAGTGTTACCAAAGACGCTCCTCCTTTTGAGTCCTCAAGGCCATGCTGCCGGTTACCTGGTCTCAGGGCAGTTCTAATTAGGCCAACATGCGTTCCTTTGTCTCTAACTACTGCTCTTGAAAAAGTCTATGCCAGTCCAGTTATGGGTCTGCACTTCTTGTTCTTTGGAGAACGTCAGCACCTCCTGAACGTATTAGCTCTCCACTTCCTGCAGCATGAGATCTCTCAGAAAATCTATGCCTTGACACTTCTAGGCCACTTCCACGGTCTGATTAATTGCAGGCTGGAGATCAGAACGACAATCCCAGAAATCAGTTCTGAACACCCTGCCTCCTGGCGAGGTAAGAGAGTCCCATGGGGTCTGTCACGACAAACTAGGAAGATAAGTAGGCAGTGGGCAGGAGGGTATGAGACCATAGTGCCCTGACTAGCTTAAATTCTCTCTATCTGTTTCTGGCTTAGAGTCACCAGCAACAGCTGGGAGACTTTTCTTTGACCCATCCCTCTGCCAAAAAATCTGATGGTTTTTTGTAACATCCAGCCAGAAGGGGCTAGGAAGATCATCTGTTTAACTGGCCCCGTCACTGTGAGCTGCTGGACGGTATTTCTGAGAGACGTCTGCATGATTGGTGAGTGAAACAGTCAAGGGCCAAAAGAATTTTGCAGATGATAGTAGATGAAGATTAGATTAGCTTTATAAAATATTACTTTTGGTGTCTTATGAGTGAATATGGACCTTTTAGAGGTTCTGAGACTTTCGAGGGTTCTCTATTACCTAAACTTCCCCCTCAAAACCTAACACATCTGCTCCCTTGCCCTTTCCCCACTTCCACAGTACATACAAGTCCCTATATACTGGAAACTCAAATACAGCTATTGATTTCCTACAGCATATCACATATTATACCAAACAGAATTGTATGTGGTGTCAATCAGTTTAGAAATCGTTGCCTCCAGCTGTTCCTTGTTTTGTTTTGTTTTTTTTTCAAATGAAGAAACCGAGGACCAGAACAGCGGACTGCCCTACCCAAGGTGACTACCATGCAGCAGAGATGATCTTTTTGGTTTTTAGTGACTGGACTTCCTTGGCTTTCTTAAAGCCCTCAGACTGAGGAACCTATCAGACACTACAGTCCCCATCTGCACAGCGTCACCCCATCCACACAATGTCATCAGTTACCACAGCCTTCAAGGGCCCCTTTACCACCCTCTCCTCTGAGATACCCCTGGCAAGGTTCCCATTACATCTTCATTCAGCTGACTCAATGACAGCTTCACAACCGCCATCTTAGTTGTCATGCTATGAAGTATGTTTGTTGTTGGCCCTTGGCCTTGGCGAGCTTGGCGAGACGGCCCTAGCATGGCTGACTCCTAGCCATAGCCTCTTGACTTCCCTCCTCTTTCCCTCACCAGAAGCCCCACTGCTCTACAGACTTTCTCCTAGGCCATGCTTTTCCGAATCTTCCTTCTTTCTGGGCCATCCGTTACCTGCTTGTTCACTAGCACCCCAGCTTTAACTCACCAGTGAGCATCATCTCCTGGGTACCCCCCATCAATAAGTTCACTCACTCTCAGCCTCTCACGTGTGATGATTCCCCAGCTTGTTATCAGCCATGTGCCCCAGCCCAGGAAATGGCTTCTAACTCCAATTCCCTCTCCCTCATACCCACCCCTAATTAAGCCTAGCTTGGCAATTTGTCTTCTTTATCTTTCCATCTGGCTGTTTCTCTACATTCCCATCCAGGCTTTTCCAGCTCTCTTCTCAGCCCCCCAGAGCTGCAGCCACTGGAGTGACCTGCCTGAAGTCACACTTTTGTTCCTTTCAGTGCTATCTAACTGTTCACAGAATACAGCCGAGACACCTAACCATGGCTTACCATCCACCCTGGGATCTTCTGACTGCAGCTTGCCACACCCTCAGTTATCCACCTGCTCTTTGTCCATTCTGGGTGGATAGGTACCATCCTTCTGTATATGTGAAATGGTGTTTTCTTCTATGGCAACGCTTCTCTCAACCTTCCTAATGCTGCAACCCTTTAATAGTGACTCCCAACCATAAAATTATTTTATTGCCACTTCATAACTATAATTTTGCTAGTTATGAATCATAATGTAAATATCTGAGAGACAAGATATCAGATACGCAAGCCCTGTGAGGGTGGAGACCCACAGGTTGAAAACCACTGTTCTATGGGTGTTCTCCCCTTCTTCCTCTCCTTATCTTGCCTTTCTGGGACTCTACATCCGCCCCACTGTTGTAATCTACTACCATGCCTTGTGAAGTTACTCTTCTGTCTCTTCTACTGACTATGGTGGCAGAGTAGGCAAAGATTGCAGTTCCTACTCTGCACCTAGCGTGGCAAGTGAACACAGGAAACAATGCGTGTCTGAAGAATGAGCATCTGGACAAGTGAAGTGGCAGCCGGAGAGGTGCCCAGGGGCCCCGGGGGGAAATATTCTTTACCAAGCTATGGCTGATGTCAATACAAGGAAAAGAGGGCCAAAGTCGGGAGTACAAAGACCAAGCAAGCCAGAGAAACTGAGGAAGAGTTGGAGGTTAGAGCACAGGCCACAGCGAAGTGAGCAGGAGGTTCAGCTATCCCAACAAGAACACCGGGGATCTTGCCTAGTGTGCCCTTAGCTCTCTCTGTGGCTCAGGCTATACCAGCCTGGTTTTAAAGGGAGGATATTCATGTTTGCCAAAGTCTCTAGGAAGATAAACAATTCTTCCTCATGGGAGAGACTGAGTCCCATTGGACTATGGCTCACATATTCTACCTACCACCTACCATCATCATTTTATGAAAGAAATGGTGTCCACACTCCAGAAAGGGCCACAGTCTCAGACTGATTGATAGACCCTTCCATGTAGAAGTCAGAGTCAGTGAAATCTCCCTCGCTCCATCCCTTCTCTCTCGGCTCCACAAGGCAGACGTGGACTAATTTACCAATTGGCATCCGAAAGCACAGTTTAATGATCCGTCACATTAAATCATGATTTGCCTTTGTTTGCCCACTCTCTGCCAAAACTGTGCACACTAACACGGAAGACAGGATGGCTCCCCCTCTTGGTCTGGGACCAGCAGGTATCCCTCTGTTCTCAGGGCTGTGGCCGCTACTCTATGAAGTACTTCTAATATCTAGCTCCAGTCCTTCTCCTTGGGATGTCTCTGTGGCAGGTGCAGACAGGTGTAACAAGGTCAGAATACCCACTTACCCTAGAGAAAACAGATTCCTCTCTTTGAGTTAGACCTCAAGAAATGACCATTGCTCCCCTGTGCACCAGGCTAACTTTGTGAGCCAATTTAGATCCTTTATGTTGACCAAAAACTTGACATTGAACGGGAGGCCAAGGCTGGCTGGGAGCTATACAGAGGGGACAGCTTC
Organism: Microtus ochrogaster; assembly: GCF_000317375.1. Taxonomy (NCBI): domain Eukaryota; kingdom Metazoa; phylum Chordata; class Mammalia; order Rodentia; family Cricetidae; genus Microtus; species Microtus ochrogaster. The sequence continues at coordinate 2,058,713 of NW_004949124.1, read as the reverse complement.
TTCTCCTTGGCTCTGTGTGTACTACAAAGGGTTGCCCTTTGGTACCAGGACCTAGGTCAATCAGTACCAATACTACCAAGATCGCAGCTGTGTGTGTGCATGTGTGCACATGTGCACATTCGTGCGTGCATATGAAAGTGGAGGTCAGAGTTCAAAGGAAAGTATGTAGAAGGGAGAGCTCTCCAAAGGTTCTGAAAATTCAGAATCTCCTTCCTGGGACTAGCAAGTGTTGGGAAGAGGCCAAGACTTATTTTTGAATGTTTCCTGAAAAAGATCTTTGATGTCTGGGAGCAGGGCGCCTTCGTGTCTTATTTTAGCCCTGCTGGAATCACGTGACACAATAGTAATAATAGCTATGCTTACCGAATGCTCGCTCTGTCTCAGGTATTCTTCCCAGAGCTCTGAGGGTGCACAGTGATTCTCAGGGTGGGTGCTGCATCAAACTTCCCTTGCCACAGAGAGGCCAGAGGAGCAGAAACTCTTCTAAACCCAGACACTCTGGCCTCCCGCTCAGGGCTCACCCCCACCCCTCTTGTTACCATACCCTTAAGGGATATCAGGCTCATTGATATCAGTATTATTTAATATGGGCCTTATTCTGCATTTTGTATCTTGAAGACCCAAAATGCTACAATGTTCTAGAAAGTCAGAAAACCCATGGGCTAAAGAATGATGGGTCCTCTTCTGCTTCCTGATGCTCTCTCACATTTCCCAGAATTCCCAGCTACAGTGAACTTTGCCCTTGTTTTGCTCAGGAGGGGAAACTTCCTTGCAAAAGAGCAGCTAAGGTCAGAACTAAGCCTTTGGCTCAAGTGAAAGGTCAGACTCAGGGTCTTGAGCTCAGGCGCGGTCCTCCTGAGAGCCAAATGTCCCGCGTCCTAATAGTGTATCCCTTGGGAAAGCTCTGGGATGCCTGGTGGTCAGGTAATAAAAAGCAAAGGCTTCTCTACCTCCCTAAGTCAACGGCCTCTGCCGCAGCCCTGTCTCCAAATCGTCTTCATCCCCTCCTTTTGTTCTCATTTTTGTCCTCCCAAGTCTGACCTATGTTCCAGTTCTGCCACACACTGAGAATCATTCCCAGTGATTCTCTCTCCTTGTAGTCACCTGCCCTCCAAACCATGTCTTCCTCTTTTCAGAGTTCCCTCTTAGGGGCCTTCTGTCCCCTAAACCAGCTCATCTGATGTTCTCTTCTGATACAGTGTGTGTGTGTGTGTGTGTGTGTGTGTGTGTGTGTGTGTGTGTGTATGTGTGTGTGTCCGTCCATCTGTCCCCTAAACCAGCTTGCCTACCTCTCTCCGTTAGGCCCTGTTGACAGCACACCTCCCCTCTCCTGTCACCTCCCCTTCCTCAGGAGCTTAATTGTGGGTATTGCACATGCCTCAGCTCAAACCCCTTCCTCCACCACAGATCCTATGAACTGCCGCTCTCCAGCCCATGCTCGCAGGAAGACTCTGCCCTTCCTTCCTGCGGGCAGGGCCACCTTTCCCCATTTTTATGTTCCTCACAGGCAAGTTACTCTGCCTGACAGAGTCAATTTCCTCATCTCTAAAACCAGGATCATAGCAAAGTTGTGAGGCTTAACTGAGCGCACATATATAAGGTGCCTACCGCACGTCAGGGGAGCAGCATGATCAATAAGTGCTTGCCGATTACGGGCTTGGATTTATGAGTGAACACGAGAATCCTTTGTGGAGTGAAGGTGGCTTTAAATTTCCTGTGATTTGATTTTCACACTCTCGTCTCAGGATTCATGCCTGCTCCTGTATTCCTAGACATTGTTTTCAGTGGAGAGTTTGGGAATGGATTTAAGGTACCCTCTGGGTCCCTCTGCATGGGGCTGATTCTGATGGGCAAAGCTTGAGGACCAAGGACTGCCCTGGACTCTGGATACATAGAAAGAGTCAGCACCTCTGCCCATGTCCCTTAGAGCTTGGAAAGGAGACAGAGAGTGAATAGATGCTAGCAATTGAGGGTGATGATTGCTCTTCCGAGAGGGATGTGAGAGTAGGGGAGATGCTGGACATCAGCTAACATCAGTCCAGAGAAGAAACACACTGTCTGGATTTCTGAAACATGGAGAGGCGCCCTTCACAGAGAGCAGCAGAGAACAAGGGAGGGGGTCCCTCTTTATGTTGTAACCAGGGAACAAGTCCTGGCCTGCCTTCTGCAAGGCAGAAGGCTTCAAGGACAGACAGATGGACGGACGGGGACACACACACACACACACACACACACACACACACTGTATCAGAAGAGAACATCAGATGAGCTGGAAAGGTCTCGATTAAGGGGTGTCATCTTGGACATGTATGTGCCACTCAGCTCTAAGCCAGGAGGGCAGCTTAAGGTTGCTGCCATCATCCAGGTGAAAGGGTCCAGCCCAGGTAAATGGGACAAGCTGCAGAGCTGGGCAGGGAGCCCCGAGACTCAGGGAGCACTAGACAATGGACTGAACAAAACTAGGGCAAAAGAACGGAGGGACCTGGTCTAGGAGGAAGCAGATCTCAGAGCAAACAGGGGTTGGGTTCTCCTCTGTCTGAAGAAGTGACCTGGGCAGGCTCAGGGAAGTCTGTGAGTGAGTAATGAAGAAGACTCAGGCAAGAGGCAGGAGGCAGGAGGAGGGGGCCCAAGAGGAAGCAACAGTAGGGTTACTCTGGCCTTCTGCAGGTTTATTTCTGGGTCAGGTCAGATCAGAAAGCAAGAACAGCTTGTTTGTGAGAGAGGAGCATCCATCGATACAAAGGGTTCCTCTTGTGGCCTCAGAAATACCCAAGATAACCACCACTGGCCTGTATAGACCTTAGTCCGTGATAGCCTAGAGGGACAGGACTGACCTGGTGCTAAAGGTTCTGCCTTCTCACCTGGCTTTCTGGCCACCTCAGGCCACACACGTGGCTCTCCACGTGCCATCCCACCGTCTGTCACCACGCTGGGCTTGGGCCTCCGTTCAGGCTTTCCCCGCCCACAGCTGTCATCTCCTCGCCTGCTCTTTTCATCTCTTGTCAAACACATTCTGTACTTGCTGGCCCCAGGCCCTGCATCACTTCTTCTTCTGGCCCTGGCGTTCCTCCTCGGCATCTTCAAGCACCAGCTCTGCCAGATGTACTGTTGCAAAAGCCTTGTGGCGCCTTTGCTGCTTTCCAGTCTTAAAGTAAGTTTGACATTCAGACAAGGGAGATAGCTACTCAGTGCCGCAGTGCTGGGAGCCAGGGGCTGGGCCAGGAGCTCTCCAAGGACTTCCTGCTGGCGTGCCCCGCATCAACCTCACCTTAGCTCCGTTCAGCACAATGCACAAAGAGCCACAGCATCCCAACTAAAGAGGCTGAGAGAAAGCTCTGAGCTCGTACCTCTCCACACTTGTCTGCATCCACCATTACCCCTCCATCTCTGAGTCTGCCTTGCATTCTTCTGACACGACAGAAGAGGGAGAAGAGCATCGTTATTCCCACTCTATGTGTGAAGAAATGGAGTCCTGAGAAGTTTCCATAACACAACTTAAGGACCAGCTACGATGTAGTCGAGATACTTTTCTCCCAACTCCCAGAGAGTCTTGGTACACCAGGTCCCTTGCCTTCCTTCTCTGAAATGGTCAGCATCCCTTCACCCAAGACCAAAAAAAAAAAAAAAAAAACTACTATAAGAGAAGTAAAATGTTACACAAATACAAGACACAAGTCGTCTTACTTGGAGAACTCTCCATATCATCCATCCTTTCGTTTAGGAACAGCCGGGTATCCTGGCCCGAGTTCTAGCACTGTTTCTTCCCACCATGAGACACATGCCTCATATGACACAAACCAGCGGTTGCAGGAGGAGGGACTGTCGTGTGGCAGGCTCTAGGTGTGAAAGATGAGAAGTGTGACGGTTCTGGCTCTCTATTCCAGATGACACATTCAGGCAAGTGACCACAATATGCCAAGCTGCCACCAGCAATCCATGCTCTGCCCAGCAGCAAATGGTCCTGATGTTGTTGTGCTAATAGAGCCTATACTTCCTGTGGGGGAAAAAATGGATGGATCTGACCACTGGGGGAGGGAACAGGTGTGATTACCAGATGCCTGTGCCTCAGGCCAGAGGGGCCTGGTGACCTCCACACTGACAAATCTGTGATGAGTGCTGAAGGCTGGCTGGGGGAAACAGACACAGTGACACTATGAAAGAACAGTGCTAATGGTTCTGGAGGGTCCTTGAGTCTGCCTAGGAAGGGGAGTTTGTGGCGGGAACGATTAATTCAGGGTGATGCCAGGAGGAAGGTACTGAAAACAGGAAGGTGTCATGTTTCTGGAAATAGCTTCCAGCCTGATTCCGCTCCTAAGTCAGTTCCTGTATGCAGTCTTACTGGAAGAAGCGTGTATAATGCAGCAGATGGAACTGGAAGTGACCTTAATAACCACCTCCAGTTACTTAGCTGATGGCTCATATGCAGAAATGGATGCTGTACCAGTCAGGGTTCTCTAGAGAAACAGAACTGATAGAATAAATCTCTCTCTCTCTCTCTCTCTCTCTCTCTCTCTCTCTCTGTGTGTGTGTGTGTGTGTGTGTCTATCTGTCTGTCTGTCTGTCTCCCCTTCTCTCTCTCTCTCTATATATATATACATATATATGTATATATAACACATATGCATACATACTAAAATTACAGCTAGTCCAACAGGGAAGGTCTAAGACTCCAGTGGTTGTTCCATTCACAAAGTTACATGTATCAGATGGCCTTCAGTATATCCCAGAATCCCTAAGGAGTAGGCTGTAATGCCAGTGAAGGAATGGACTTGCCAAGAAGAGTGAGAGAAAGCAGACAAAGAGAGAGAGTTATATGCCTTTTATATAGGCTGCCGGTAGAAGGTATGGCCCAGATCAAAGATAAATTTCCCCCATCAAAAGATCTGGATTAAAGTATATCCTCCCACCTCAAAAGATCCAGATAAGAGGTGGGTCTCCTCACTTCAAATCATGTAATTTAAAATAATCCTTCACAGATGTACCCAGCTACTTAGGTTTTGGTTAATTCCAGATATAGTCAAATTGACAGCCAAGACTAGTCATCACAGATGCTAAAGGGAGAACCCAGGTGTTCTTGTGCTAACCCCTAAAATTTCTCTCCTTATTCTATGATACTGCCTCAAGATGTTTGGCAAATTGCTGAAAGATAACCCAAGGAGAAGCAAGTCTCTCAAGGGGAATGGAGATCCAGATCTATTACTTGGTATTTTGGCAAACAGCATAGGAGGATGGAATAAGGTAGAAACGCCTGATTTAGGCATTCAACTAACCAAAGTACTTATGAAAACCTGCTGTGCTGGTTAGTTTTATGTCAAATTGTCACATGTTAGAGAAATCTGAAAAGAGGGAACCTCAATTAAGAAAATGCCTCCAGAAGATCTGGCTGTAGGGTTTTTTTTTTTTTTTAAATTAGTGATTGACAGGGAGGGTCTTACCCATGGTGGGTGATACCATCCCTGAGCTTGTGGTACTAGGTTCTATAAGAAGGCAGGTTGAGCAAGCCATGGGGAACAATCACTAAGACACGCCCCTTGATGGTCTCTTCATTCGTCATTGCCTCCAGGTTCCTGTCCTGTTTGAGTTCCTGTCCTGACTTTCTTCTATGATGGACAGTGATATGGAAGAGTAAGTCAAATAAACCCTTTGCTCTGCTCCTTGTGCCAAGCATGGTGTTTTATCACAACAATAGTGGCCTTAACTAAGACAGGAATAGCCCATAAGGTGGTCATGTACCAATGGCGGCAGGAGGGCAGGGAGGGAGTTCCCAGTTACCAGGTGGAGGAGCCGCTATTGACATCCCAGAGGGCAAACATCAGTTTTTCCACAGATACGTCCCCCATGGCTTTATATGCAGTAATCTGTAGTCTAAATTCCTCACGGCAAATGCTTCATCCAAATCACTTCCCCATTTTGGCACTAAACATATGCTTGAACTTCCTTCTGGAATTCTTTCCTTTGCCCAATTCTCAGACTATATGAACTAAGGGAAACAGATTCGGGGGCAGGCAGGGAAGTCTGCCCCCAGAACCAAGACCACTCACCAGTAATTTGAAAGCCACAAAGGATGCTTTGCCAGTCGCCTGCCCACGACAGTTTGGCCTAGGTGACAGAACAGCAGATGGCACTCTTTATCTCATTAGATGATTGAGATATTACTTTTTGTGCCTCCAGGCAAAGCTAAAATATAATTATCCAACTTCTTAACTGCGAAACCCAGAATCCTTATGTATCACTTCTTCTCCTTGCTCCAAAGCCCAAGGTCATCTCATTTAGTCTGTCCCTATCTCTGTCTCTCTCTCTTACACACACACACACACACAGACACACACACACACACAGACACACACACACACACACAGACACATTGGCCTAATGGGCTTATGTTAGTTATAGAATGAGAACTACATATGAGCTTAGAATTTGAAAATCTGAGTTTGAGTTCCAGCTAAGCACTGATGA
>NW_004949124.1:2048760-2052154 GCF_000317375.1 Microtus ochrogaster | reverse complement strand
GGATATCTTTTTTAGTGTTTTGTGTTATATTTATGTCTCTCTCTCTTACACACACACACACACACACACACACACACACACACACACACACACACAAACACTCTACACTTGGCCTAATGGGCTTATGTTAGTTATAGAATGAGAACTACATATGAGCTTAGAATTTGAAAATCTGAGTTTGAGTTCCAGCTAAGCACTGATGAACAATTTAACCTTAGATAGGCTCCTGAACCTCTTGCTGAGCCTGGATCTTCTCATCCAAGTGTGAGGTTCATTTCTACTTTTGGGAATATGCCCAGGTTTTAATAACCCACACTCCTGTTCATTCTGAAGCATGGAAGTTGTCTGGGGATGAATGACATGTCACACTCCCCCATCTGCTCCAGTGCTTTTACCCCAAGACCAGTGTTTATCCCTCATTCCTCCCCTCTTACCTAGGAACAAATGGTCCAGCGTGACAGTCATGGAACCACCCTAAGGCTTCTGTTGGTAAGATCCCATGGCAAACTCCTTTTCTGAGGTTGACCCTAGTTAGGACCAAGCTTAGCTTCATGCTACTCCTCCCTCGGGGGCATAGTTGCTACCTGGCTCCATTTTGCTCAGTCCACTTTGGTTTCTTTCTTCTGTTAGAAGCACCCATCATTTAGTTCTGGCATAAAATGTGCACAGGACACCCCAGCATTGCCATGGTAGAATAAGGATGAGAGCCTTCACATGGTTTACTGAGTTAACTCTTCAGTCCTTCTAAAGCCAAGACTTTGCTGAACATGACCCTAAGTTTCTCTTCCAGAACATTTGTTTCTACTCCTCTCCTCCATCATCTCTTTCTCCAAACTGAATAGATCCAACAAAGCACGCTCTCCTGTCTGATAGTTTCCTCTGCTCTTATTCCAACACGCCCATTACCCATATATATGTTCCTGGCGGTTGTAGCTATAGTGCCATCTACTTCTGAAAGCCACAGATCTCCTCTCCTGCACAGGCCAGCTCTCCTTTATTCACAGAAATGTTTCTAGCCCCTATGCTCTATGACATGAACAAGGCAGAAATAGCCAGACTAAAACCTGGCAGAGAGGGAAAGGTGAGGGACTTTGCTGGACTGAACCAAGGAGAGGTATCTCAATGCAAGCCACATTTGAGACCATGGGGTCCCAGTACCTAACCCAGAACTTGACACGTGGAAGATATTCTAGATTCAAGTGTTGGCCAAATGAACTGAAAGCATGACTCATGAATGGATAAGCGGATGCTGTGCACAACGGAGCAGGGACAAAGTTGGTGGCATTTCCTAGGAAACGAGGTCTAAGAAAACACATTCGCTAAGGTCATGTGTAGAGACGATTTCTCATTAGCCAGCGTTCCAGCTTGATCCTCTTTGGAAGACTAATGATTGTGCCTTTGGGAAATCTGGAAGTCAGAGCAAGCAGTGGCAGAGGAAGCCTGCAGGCTCCACCTTCAAGGGATCCTGGGACAGAAATAAAGGGGAATACCCCGTTCTGGTGGCCCATTGCCTTCCCCTTATCTGGGGAGAATTATCTCAAGACCCTTGTATTAGTTAATTTTCGGACAGCTGTGACCTGATATCTGATAAGAAACAGTTGAAGGAAGAAAGGGTTACTTTGATCCCAGTTTGGGGATGTAGTCCATCACGATGAGAAAGGCCTGGCATGGCAGGGGAAGGCTCTCAGCTGGGACTCTTCCCTTCTGCCTGGCTCCACAGAACCGGAAGCGTGGAGCAGTCAATGCCGATGTTCCGTTTGTTTCCTCCTTTTAAAATATCTATGAATTTCATGGGTTTTTTTTTTTTTTGAGTCTGAGTGTCCTGTAATCCACACCAGCTCTTAAGCCTTCTATATAACTGAAGGCTAGCCTTGGACTTTCCCTCCCTGCCTCTCTCCTGAGCACTAGGCCTTTCTCTCCCTCTTTAATAAATCTTAGTTCCTGGCCCATGGGATATCCACCCACATTCAGGATTGGCATTCCACCTTCAGTTAAACCTCTCCAGAAACATCCTCCCAGCCATGCTTACAGGTGTGTCTCCTAGGGAATTCCAAGTCTAGTCCTGTCGACAAGGAAGATGAGGCAGCCCAGCACTGTAGACTCAGCGCCAAGTACCCAGACCTGCTGACTCGGTTTAATGGCACGGCCACTCCCAAGATGCTCTGGAATGCTTCCTGTGGTTTCCTTCCTCTCATGGTGCAACTTGGACTCCAAGCAAAGTGCACATAGAGACACCATCAAGGGACTCCCATCTTGTCCTGACAAAATGGTTCTCACGGGGGGCCTGGAGAGTAGCAGATGTGAAGAGCTTGTTTGCAGAAGCTAAGTGTCTGTGATGGGCTTCCCCCGCCCCTCATCTCAGCCTTGCCGCAGAATCACTAACACAGTGCTGAGCTAGTGGAATAGCCTTGACTCTGAGGGAATATGAACATTTTTTTACGCTCAGCCGTTCCAGCCGTAAAGATTCTCATCCTATTACCGCTAAGTGACGAGCAGGAGGAGAGAAATGATGATGATCTCTGACAGTCATTCCAACCGAGTAAATACAAGGAGGGAGAAGTGCGTTCAGAGACTGGGCCACTGCCCCTTCATTTCCCAGGATGAAAAAGAGTGAAGGAAAAATGTCTTCCCTGTGAGAGGTATCGAGGTGTAGAATTTTCCCTCCAGGCAAGCGATGGGCGCCCCACTGCTTCTTATCGTTTAGTTCTACACTGGACCAAAGACTGGAAGAATATGTCAGAAGGGGGCAATCAAACCCAGCCAGGCCAGGGGAGAGGCCTAATGAAGCTTCCCTAGTTTCTAACTCTGCATAGCCCTCCCGGACACTTGGCCCCCTGCAATCCAAGTAATCCCATAATGGTCATTGCTAGGCAACAGCAAAATCAGACATTCACTTTATCAAAATACCTACCCCCTATACCTGAGGGGTGTGTCTCCACTTGATGGCTTCCTGTTTGCCATTTATTTTATGTACTATTGGGATGATGACAAGTCCAGCTGGTGTGACAGGGTTGAGGTAGAATAACTGGAAAGCTGGGCTTGTTTATTGGGCCAGCCACTGTGTTGTGAACAGAAGTGCTCTGGGGAAATATTCTTGGACTCTTAGCTCAGCTGAAGTTATCTCTTTCTTATACTAAAATTTCTCAGAATGATATACCACTACCTCCTACCAATCATGTGATATATCTCTATATCTATCTAGCTACTATCTATCTATCTATCTATCTATCTATCTATCTATCTATCTATCTATCTATCCATCTATCATCTATCTATCCATCCATCATCTATCTATTTATCCATCCATATATCATCTATCTATCTATCTATCTATCTATCCATCCATCTATCCATCCATTATCTATCTATCTATCCATTTATCCATCTATCTATC
>NW_004949124.1:2037444-2048660 GCF_000317375.1 Microtus ochrogaster | reverse complement strand
ATCTATCTATCTATCTATCTATCTATCTATCTATCCATTTATCCATCTATCTATCCATCCATCATCTATCTATCTATCTATCTATCTATCTATCCATTTATCCATCCATCATCTATCTATCTATCTATCTATCTATCCATCCATCTATTATCTATCTATCTATCTATGTATATTTCCATGTCTTATTCATTATTGTGACCACAGGACCCGGGCAGTTACCTAGAGCCTGAGTTGTTGACAGAACAATGTGCCTGAAGTGGAAAAGTTGGGGTCAGAATGCCCAGTGCTCTGCTCAGTTGAAGAGGGATAAGCTAACAGGATGAGTATATACCGCTGGACCATAAAGATTGACTGAATTTGGGCACAGTGGTCCACAACTGTGTAATGATGTGATGACTCGCGGAGTGAGTCTAAGTTATCATGTCCAACACTTTAAAGAAGATGGAGAAAGGGGAGGGGCCAGGATGTTTCAGAAGTTACTCTGTAACCCTCCTCCCACTTTTCTCCAGGGACATGCATGTCTAAAGCATGTAGCAAGGCTCAGCTTCAATGCTGTCATCATCATTCCATGGATGTGACGGGATAGGGTGGGTAGGGGAGGGATGTTACCCTCACAGTGTGAATGTGTGGTAACATGTGATCCATCACTTTCTGCACCTTTCTGGCTGTGGCTTCATCACGGATGCTAGTCCAGTGCCAAGGATTTGGTCAGTTCATCAGCCGACAGGGTGAGGACCTCCACCTTCCCCTTTTCCCACCCCTCCCCGTCACCTGACTTCTCCAGCTTCGGAGGCAATTCACCCCAATGGCACCCACTTGGCAGCTCTTGCTCTAATGTTCAGCTAATAGCTGTCTGTTCCAGGCGCTGTCCAAACGCATACTATAAATCAGAATCCAATTACTGTGGTAAGAAAATTGGAAGCAAATTTAATAAGCTCAGACCCCTCCCACGTGCTATTCCTTCACTCTTCTCTTTTCAATAATGAGAATTCTTCAGGAAGAAAAAAGCCCCTTTCCCGTAACTCTTGGACTGCTCTCTCTGTCTCTCATACGAAGCTCCTGAGGGTCAATGGATAACGAGAGGGGCTTCTTTTAGCTCCCCTTCTCCTCTCTGCATGGAAGGCAGGTGGGAGAAAGTGGCTGACGGTCTCTCTGGCCTGTCTTTCTCTTTTATTTATTAAGCAAACAGACAATGGGTCCCTATCTCACAGCAGATGCTGTAATAGATATTCCATGTGCTCCTTACCCTACAGGGCAATTGACACCACAGCTAGCAGGACTTTTGCTGAGAGGCAGGATGAGGATGCAAACTGGCTTAGCAAAAGCAAAGCCTGCATCTCTGGGGCTTGGTTCCATGAATGAGGCAGGCAGCCAGCATAGGTCACTGACCAGGGGGTAAGAATTGCATTGAAGGAGACACTTCTTAGGAGCAGCGATGCCAGTTACCAGAAGGATGGCAGGATGAGGATGGTGGGTGAAGGTCGAGGGAAAGAGGGAACAAAAGAGGCCAGCCTCCACATGGCCAGAGCCAGAGGCACTGGCACTTGGACAGAAGGAGGGGTACACAATATATGGCATTGGGTGTGCTTATCTCAGGGCCTCTACTCTCTTCTTAAACCCTGGGCCTTTAGGTAGAAACAGCTCACACATGGATTTCATCCAGACCACAGAAGTGGGCCGCCAGAGCTAGCCTATGCTTCCTAGTATCTAAAAGGGCAAGCTTCAGAACCACCTGAGGTCTTGCTGAGCCAGATAGCTGGGATTTACTCCAAGGTTTCTGGGTGAAGCCTAAGAATTTTCATTTCCAACATGTGCCCAGTTGATGCTAATGCTGTTGGTCCTTTGATCTGGAAAACCAGACTCTAAAAGCTACAGTGAATCCTTGTCCTTCAAAGTGTGATCCATAGCCCGTAGTCATCTCTGTCACTGGGGAATGTGTCAGACATGCAGAACCTCAGAACTGGAGAGAAGGTGCAGTGGCTAAGAGCCCTTGCTGCTCTTCCAGAGAACCCAGGCTTGGTTCTTAGGACCCACTTGGTGGCTCACTGTTACCAATAGTTCAAGTTCTAAGGGATCTAAATCCCTATTTTGGCCTCCTCCAACACAGTGGCACTCACTCTCTCAAACACAAGGACACATAAATAAAAAGCTTAAAAAAATATAGAACTGCAGCCTGTGAGGCCCCACCCTGCATCTGCTGAGTTGGGTGGAGAGAATTCTCAGATGACTTGTCTGTTTGCCTGTTTAAGTCTGAGAAGCCCTTACCCAGAGCGGCTGCCCTCAAGCCTTGCTGCTCATTAGAGTCACTTGGGAGCTGAGCAAGGACACACTTGAGTTGATTGGAGTCTGGGTATCAACATATTTAAAAGGCTCCCCAAGTGCCTCTCGTGAGAAGCCTGGATTGAGAGCGGCTTAGACTGTTGCTGAATAGCCAGCATGCCACTCCGTGTTGATGCTCAGTCTCCTTTCTCTGGCTTTGAGCCCGGCCTTGAACCCAGCCTCCGTCCTTCCCCATCCCCATTGCCACACCTTCACAGTTTAGCATCTTCATCCTGGTCCTCGGGCTGGTACCTAATTGGTTTGTTTTCTACCCAGCATGTTTCTCTTCCACATGAGGCTCAGCCATCATTGCATAGTATGGTTTTTAATATCAACTATAAAATAGGTCAATGCTGTCTACATATTTTATTTGATCCTTGTAACAAGCAACGTAGGTGGGATTCTTACTGTTATTTTTATCCCTGCTTTTAAAAGAGGAAGGCAAGGTGTGGAGAAAGTTAGTGAGTCCCTACATCTAGCCAGCCGTACAGCCAGGATGAGAAAGGATGTCTGACCCCAAAGACCCCTGTTCTGACCCTCTGGTGACACTCTCACATTGCCTTCAACTTCACTCTGCTTTACATTGGGGCTCTGGCCTGACCTATTGCCGGTGATGGACTGGTGATAAATATTTTCTTTTCACCTCTGGAGATTTGGATAAAAACCAAGGCCAGATTTACAGCAGTGAACCTCATTGAAATTTTGTACTCCAAAAAGACATATGGGAAAGATATTTTTGGTTATCACAACTTGGTGTGGAGTGGGGTAGGGGAGGAATATTCACATCTAGCAAGCAGGGGCCAGAGAAGATGCTAGAATCCTGTAATGTCCAGAACGCCTCCTCAATGAGGAATCACAGAGCCAAAACTGTCAGCAGTGTTGCTGTCAAGAACCCCTGACAACTATTAGCTATGCTACTCATAGCTGAGGTAGGAAGACCCCAAAGTGAGCCCCAGGGTTCTATTGGCCTGGGTGGACAAGCTCTTGGGGCTGCTTCAGGACCCATCAGAAAGACTGGACTCACAGAAGGATTAGGAAACTTGGCTTGGGACTCCAGCTATGGAGTGATGGCTTCCATAAGCAGGAGCTGGGTGAAGGGGAGCATGTGGCTAGGACATCACGCAATGATTTGAGAGAGAAGGACTTTGTGGGGTACGCTCTGGAATTCTCACGATCACAAGGTACCACCAGCAGGGGGCAGCACTCTACTAAACTCAGCCTGGGGCTTGATAATCTAATTAGCACCTGCCATAGTGCCAGTCTAGGACTTTGCACTCAGTGAAGGATCAAGGCTCCCAAGTTGACTTTTGGTCCTAGGCACCCACCCCAATTCTGAGCCCTCTGATCTCCACTCTTATGCTTTTTTGGATAAAGTTCTCCGAATCCAGAATTCTCCAAGTGGCATACTTCCAACTCCTGCAGGGTAAGGTTGCAGCCCTGAGGCAGGCATATGGCTAATATTCTTTCCCCTTTTGCCTCCTCAAAGAGTGTCTGGATTCTCAGTCCTCTCTGTCCTTCTTGCTGTCTCCCTGTAGATCCTGTTTTTTAACAGATAGAGTTCTGGGTAGGTACAAAGTCCAGGGCTGGCTGGCCAGCTGGGTTCTTCAGTGGGAGGTGGGGGTGGGCAAGCTCAGGTCTTCATTGCCTGCCACCACAAGTCTGACCTTTGTACAAATGTTTGTTTCAGTTTTGCAGAACACAGGAAAGGGGGAACACAGAACTCAACAAACTCAACTGCTTGGTGAGCTCCTGGAGCGTCCTCCTGGGGCTGAGAGCAGCTCTGATTGGCCTCCAACGGCCCTCGCCCAGCCGCACCACTACCTTCCCTGCCTAGCACAGGTCCTGTTTCCTTCCTGGGGCAGGGGTGCTGGTGTCTAGAATCAGGACAAGGAAGCAACTACTCGCCTAAGACCCAATAGGACTTCTCAGCCTTCTCTCTTTTTACTGCTCAAGGAAATATAATAACTTGATATTTAAATTTTGCTTAGAGAGAAGGAATAGGATAAGTGTTGGAGAATTCAAATAGCAATATTGAAAAGAATTTCAACAGGACTCTGACTTTAAGACAGTTTAGGCCAGTTGGGGTGGGGGGCTCTGGCTATAGGAGACACGGGCAATACTACTTAGGTAGACTCCTTTAAAGGAGAGTTAAGTTTAAAGAGACGGCCACAGTTAGAAGGCAGGCTGTTATCCAGTTTGTACCCTTGCCGCATTTATAGGGACAACCAAGATTCCAGCACAATGTGGTAATGATAGTGACTAACAACGACAAGCCGAGTGTCTCCCTGTTGCAAAAGACAAGATTTCCAGGTTGCGCAGCCCCGCTTTGGAAACTAAGTCGGAATGACCTCATATTGTAGATACTCAAGAATTACCGACCTGATAAGCCTCAATCATTATAAAAGTCCTTTGCACATAACTCCTTTTTCCCCACAACCTAGGGACCCAAACAAACAAAAGAGGCAAAGTTGAGTCTAAAGTCGATACTCTATACCTTAAGTCAACACTATACCCTTCCAGCTGAACGGCCTGAGAGTCTCTTCCACCCCAGTGGCCGGGTTGCTGCTGGAGTGAGTTGCCAAGTCAGTGTCATGAGGAAATAAAAGTCATCTCTGTGGGACTCTTTGGCAAGTCTGGGCCAAAGCCTGGAGGTTGGGAGGGGAAAATAGAAAATTGCTTTGTCTGTTGTCAGTAGGAAGCTTGGGGACCACAGGGACTGAAGGAGCAGGTGGTGATAAGACAAGACAACACAGCTTCCATTTTTGCAAAGCCTCCTTCTGTGGAAAAAGAGCTTTCCACGTTGGCTTAGGCCTGCTATCTGTCGCCTTCTGGCGCTGTGGCCTATCCAAGCCGGTGGCAGCAAGGAAGCGTTAGGAATGGACCCCCGGGCAGGCAAAGGGGAAACCAATGTCAAGTGAAGAGGGCCTTCAGATTCTCTTCTCATGTGACAAAATGCACATGACAGAAAGGATTTCCCCCTGTGACAGGAGAGACAGCAACCTGGATTCCTGAAGGCGTACCCATCTTGTTCTTCCACTTAGAAAGCCAGGCTGGACCACAGGACGTGGCCAGGGAAAGTCGGGCCCTGCCTTCTAGTTCTCTATGAGTGTTGTAGAAGGCAGCAACTAGAATGCTCACCAAGTGAGGGGCAGGCATGTCCTGTATGGTGGGCCTCCCACTCTCTTCAACCTGAGTAGAAAGCATGGTCTCTGGGATGGTTTGTGGCAATGTGCAGGGAGTAGCACATATATATTACTCCACCATGTCACTGATATGATGTATCTGATGGCAGAAACGGATCCACCCGTCCCAGTTCATAGCACTGGGTGCTAAGTACTACGGGACCCCAATAAAGCCTTGCTGATCTATCCTGGCCACAGAGAAGGGTAAGGTACCTACATGGAAGGGGGAGGAAGTACCTCTTATGGCGTGTGTCTGGGACAGCCCGATTGCTGGAGATCCGTTCGCTCTCCCGCTGGTTGAAGGCATACAGCTTGTAGGGATCGTCGCCGACGCGCCACTTTTTGGCATTCAGATACCGCCGCTCGTCAAACTGCTCCCACAGGTCATCCCAATCCGCATCGGAAGGCTGTGTGACATGAATGGGAAGTCCGTGTGAGAAGGCTCCCTGTACACCACTGGCTTCCGTCCATCTGTCAGCAACCAGCCAGAGACTAGGCTTGTTTTGGCAATGCTGAGCTCAAACATGGGGCCAGGAGCAGAATATTAGCAAAAACACCAGCAATAACAATCGCATGCAGAACAATGATACTATTGCTCCTGCCATTTATCGAGCACGACATACCAGGTCCTAGGACTGTGGCACCCATGATCCCATAGAATCCCCACACAGTTGTTCAGATTGGCAACTTCACAGGTGAGAATTCAGTCTCACATAAGCACTGTGCCCAAGATCCACACTTAGGAAGTTGCAGGACCCAGGCCAGCATTTTGGTGCACTGACTCAAGAGAACATCTTCCCAGGATGGCTTTGGAACATCCTATATATACAGCGGCACAGATGAGGTGGACCACAGTGACTATTCTCCAGGTCATCAATCTACAATGGTGTGTGACCTGCTAGACACCTTGGTCCTTTATTTCTCCAAGTCAGGAACCCACAGCCACTCTTAGGAAGCATCATATAGGAGGACACAGCACTTCAGAATATGGAAGGTGACTTCCATTTTCATAATATCTTCATACTCAAACTCTCTGAGAAGAGTAGGGAAGAAGGGACACAAAAAGGTTAGTGGTCTGGCAAGTGTCAGGCCTTCTGGTTCCTTCCAACAAGAGAGAAGAGGGGCTGCCACCCTATCAGAGTCCATGACGCTTGGTTTACTCTACCAACACCAAACCCATAGCCAACAGTTTCTCCAGCCAGCCAGCAGGTCTGAGCATCCTGGCCTAGACCCTGGCAAGCTGGATGTTTGCACTTGGCAGCCACTTCCCAAGAGATGTTACCATGAGTAGTCTATACCCCTAAACCCCAGACCTTTCAATTCCATCTAAACCACAAATGCACCTCCAGGAAAAACTCCCTGATGCCCCCAAATGGGATGGCTGATGTCCTGGGGCCGGCATTGTTATCAAGCAGAAGCGGCTCATTCATATGACCCCAATAGCTGAGCAAGGATCTCACACTGAACAAATCTTAAGTGAGAAGAAACTGGTTACTCTGTCACAGAATTCTAGCTGTTCTTGCACACCAACACCCAAGTGGGAGGTACGGGGGGAAGGCTTGGTGACAGTTGCATAGGCCCCGTGACAGATAAGAGGGGCTATACCAGCATGCATGCTCATCTCAGGCACTGTGAGATCTTATCTGGTAATTGATCTCTCTATTCCTCTTTGTTATCTCTGTTTGAAATAGCATTTCCCTCTAATAGCATAAAATGAATCTCTGGAAACGGGCGATTTTATCCAATAATTGATTTTATTAGTGTCTTATGATATTGCTGCTCCGGAACATGCTAGGGGGAACGCAGGTGGGTGTGGAAAACCCATAACCTGTGCTGTGAAATGTCACAGCTTGACAGCTGTCACCTCTGGTGGGAACATCACCCCAGGGTAACCCTGACATCCTATCCTCATGGGAAGGGTCGTAGAACTGTCTTCCATTGGCTCACTGCCAACTTAATTCATTACTGTTCTCTAAGTAAGCTGTAACCCTCACAGTGCTCTGAGCTAACGGGGAGGGAAGCGGTGACAATAGTACCTGTCCTAGAGAGGTCCTGCTCTGTGTACTGGCATAGACAGAAAGACACACACACACAGACACACACAGATAGACACACACATAGACACACATAGATACACACACAGACACACACAGATAGATACACACACAGATAGACACACACAGACACACACAGATAGACACACACAGATAAATACACACGCAGATACACACACAAACACACACACACAGAGACACCTGTACCACACTACAAGGTGAATATAACTACATAGTTTAGTAACAATGTGTTTTCACAGAGGAGTGAAAAAAACAGAGACTAGCTTTTGGAATAAGGGTCCAAAGAGTTAGATCTTAAAGAATAGGTAGGGAATGCTTAGCAAAAACAAACAAACAAAAAAACCAGACAAAAAGTGGTCCATTCATGAGTGTGGGATAGAATAACAGAGCCAATAATGTGCATGCGTCTACAAGAATTTATAAAATCCGGCTTAATGGCATAGACCTCTGTGTCTATGAGGTTGGCTACACCTGTGTGGGGCCCTAGGTTCAAAACCTAACACTGAAAAAAATAAGTCAAGGAAAAAAGTTTATAGACTATTAAAAAATTGCTTGTGTACTTATGAGGCTGACAAGATCTGTTGTTGGTCATATCTCCAAAGTGATATTTGACCAAATGCCTGGGCACCCTGTGGCCCAGTTACATTGGTATAAAATGAAATATCCAGAGGATATACATAAAGGAAGACTCTGGAAAACAGCTGAGTCTTAGAAAGTAGGCCATAGGGAAAATGATTCTGGCTAAACAAGTGGGATGAAGAAGAGGGAAGAAAACATCCACAAAATGACTGGTTAGGAAATGATCTTGATAGATCCTGATGTCTGAACTGGAGTCTTGCAGCTCAACAAAGCAGATGGAGGACCAGGCACCCTTGGCAACAAGAGGCTGGGGACAAGGACGCAACCCACCTCTTGGGCCTTTTGCATCAAGCAGAGGCGTGGAGTCATGAGGGCAGGAGGCCAGAAGTTTCTTGGCCTGGCTCTCTCCACCCACGGGGCAGCTAAGCATCCCTGGTATCTCTGGCAGGCGCAGTCTTTGTGAAGAAGGTGCCATGAAGACTCAGCTGGAATTCTGGCCCCAGAATATGGGGACAGCAGCCAGCTGGCAGGATAAATCATACGAAAAGTCAGTAGGAGGCAGCCTTGGAGAGGACTGTTCCTCTCAGGGCGTTTAGATATCACATGGTGCTCATTCACAGCTTGCTGCGTCGAGACCCTCAAGGAGGACAACCTATACTGGGAGCTGATCTTTCCCACAGGGACATCTGGACATGTTATATAATGGTGAAGGCATTTTCAAAATGGTAACGGTAACATTTGATGTTGCGTATGTGCTCATAGATTGTCACAGATTCCTCCCAGGACTGATCTCCATCTGTACAGAGAGGGATTTACTTAGGGAAGCCGGTAGGTGGCTTACATGAGCTCATCACCTTGCAAGGGATGGGTCCACTGACTTAGTCCTACTACAGGAGCTCCCACCTCCGCGGACAGAGACAACAGGAGGGTAAAACATGTCCGAAGAGCCACAATAGGGTCAACAAGGATCTCACAGAGCCTATGGAAAAGCCTCTTCGCTGGGACAGTGACTTCCATAATGACTTACTTCACATTAAATGTGCATTGACACAGATATCCTATGAAATTTCATTCCTTAGAGTGGTGCTTCTTACATGCCATTTATACTTTATTTTATTTCACCCTTCTTGCTTCAATCTCACTATTCTCAAGGAAGACAGCTCCCCTTAGAAAAGCACAGTGCAGAGCCTGAGCAGAAAGCCATTGTAAGAGAGGGCTCGTTCTCACCTAGGCTCTGCTGCCCGGTTATAAATGCTTCCAAAGGTCCCTGTCTCTGGCTTCTCATCCTTGCTGGAAGCAGGGTGACTAGTACCTGGTGCTGCATGTGTCTTCCGGGTGGCAATTGTACGCAAGGCCTTGGCCTCTGTCCCTTCCTCTGCCCGTGTGTAGTAGGTATGTCCTGTGCTGCTTGTGTGATATGAGAAGCATATCTCAGATTTATCTCTACAGCATGCCACACTCTACAGCATTCATATACAGACATGTGTGGTCTACTGCACCATCCTCCAGTCCCCAGGTACCTCTACTTTATCCTTGCGCAAGTTTGTGTTCTCCGGTGTAGCTTTTACCCAAGCCTTGCCTTAGATACTAGACGATGTTTGCTTGCCCAAGTAATGGTATCAATGCCCAGTTGCCCATAGTTGCTACTTCTTTTAGATTTATCTTACATATGTAAATCTTTTGCCTGCATGCATGTGTGTGTGTGTGTGTGTTACATGTATGACAAGTGAGGTCAGAAGAGGGCATCAGATCTCCTGGTTACAGAAGGTTGTGAGCTACCATGTGGGTACTGGGAATCAAGCCAGATCCTCTGCAAGAGCAGCCAGTGGACTTACTCTTGCCAGCCCCCAGTTTGCGGATTCTTGAATGCATTCTTGTATTAGACAAGGCTCCCCTGAGAAATATAACCGCTCTCTCCCTCTCTCTCTCTCTCCCTGTCTTTCTCCCTCTCTCTATGGGGGTGGGGAGAAGGGACCAGGGAAACAGATTTATGTTAAGGAAAAAGCTCACTCACTCACTCACGACTTGCAACCTAAGGCCAATGGCAGTCTTTGCCAGCCAAATTCCTCCTTTCTGGGAGAGAGGGAGAGGCCTGTCTTCATCGCCTCAAGCCTTTAGCTGACTGGATGAAGTCCAGCCGCACTTTGGAGTAGATTCTGTTTTACTCACAGCCCACCGATTTCAACGTTACTGTCATTTAAAACCACCCTTGCAGAAACATCCAGGATAGTGTTTGACCACATACCCGGAACCTGTGGTTTTCACGGCACCTCTATCACAGCCTCAGAGGGAAGGGCTGTGTGGAGAATAGGCATTGCAGATCCTTACAGATTTGAAATCCAATAGTCCCAGTTTTCAAATGAGGAAAATGAGATACAGGGAGGCCAAATGGTGTGCTCGAGTTGGTAGAAGGGGTATGTCCTCTAAGCCTGGACTAACCCCCATGTCTCAGTAGACACTGTTTCTAAGCCAGCTGTAGGTGGCTGGAGCCCCACCTGCTCACACCCAGGCTGTTTACAGGACCACAGCTCCCACTCTCAGCCCAGCACTGTTTCCCATCCACTGTGTGCTGCTCCAGCACCACAGCAGGTCAGGGGCTTCCTGGGAACCCTTCCTGCCAACCAATAAGCTACCACCACCCCGTGCATCTGATGGGTTCTCTACAAGGAAAATCTTTAACTCCCAACGAGGGTGAGGCTAGGGAACATGCAGGAGGCTGCTGTAAATAGAACTGGGGTGGTGGAATACTGAACAACGGGGAAATGTGAGGTTGCCCCGAAGTTAAAGATTTCTGGGAAGCTAAACCTTGGCTCCCAGAAGATGTAAGACTAAAGCCCATTCTGATGTAATCGTAATCAAACCTAAGAAGGGGATGGAGGAGCATCGATGGGCGGTGCACTTGACTTTCAGGAAATGGGGAAATGCTTATCCTGACTGGGAGAGAGCATATGCCTTTCAGACCCTGGGATTCCAACAAGGATTAGCGAAAGAAGAAATTGAAAAAAAAACGAAAGAAAAAGAAAAATCACCACATCACCACACACACACACACACACACACA
>NW_004949124.1:2028432-2037341 GCF_000317375.1 Microtus ochrogaster | reverse complement strand
GACAAATGAAACAAATGGCCAAATAGATCCCCAAAAGACCAAACAGAACTTTCGAGCATTGAAAGGTACAGCCGGTGAAGTCAGAACCACACAGGACAATGAGTCATGCTGGTGGCTTGCAAAGCGCTTTTGCTCGAATAGTAATAAAATAATGATTTATTTCACTTTTGAAGTAGGTGGGACAGTTACACCGTCTCCATTTTATAAACAAGAATACAGAGATTATAGGGTTCAAACAGCTAAGACTCTCAGACAGCACGTACGAATGTACGTGTGTGTGTGTGTGTGCAGTGTGTGGTGTGTGTGTGTATGTGGTGTGTGTGTGTGTGTGTGTTCGGTGTGTGTGTATGTGGTGTGTGTGTGTGGTATGTGTGTGTGTATGTGTGGTGTGGTGTGTGTGTGTGTATGTGGTGTGTGTGTGTGGTATGTGTGTGTATGTGTGTGTGGTATGTGTGTGTGTATGTGTGTGTATGTGTGTGTGGTGTGTGTGTATGTGTGTGTATGTGTGTGTGGTGTGTGGTATGTGTTTGTGTTGTATGTGTGTGTGTGTGTGATGTGTGTGTTGTGTTATGCGCTTGTGTTGCAATGGGTTTGAACCTAGTGCCTGTGGTCCTCATCTATTACTTCTTCTTTCAACACTGGTGTCTCTTCCATATCACTGGATGTGCTATTCAAACATTGGTCTTTTCCGCCCCCACCTGTCAGTCAGTCCTTCATAAAAATGCAAAAGGATTTACTCATTCCTATGCTCACATCCAGCCAGCAGGAAGTGACCTTCCTTGCTTTTGCAAGGATGGCCAGCAGAGGGAAGGGGCACAGCACCTCATGCCTTCCACGCCACTGATGTGACTCCTAACACAGGGAAAGGTCCTGGGAGGAAACCTCTGTAGGGGACGCACTCATGCCAATGGACAAGCTCCAATCAAGTAGAAGCCAGCCAGCCTGGCTCACCTGACAAAGGGAGGAGCTGGATCATGCTCTCCCCTTAGCCAAGGGACAGCACATCAATTACAGATTATTAGATCAGATCTCCATTTTCATATTTCCTCCATGTATTATCACCTCTTCTTCTCACTGGAATTCTGTCTTGGGAGTTATTTAATTGATGTGCAGAAATCTAAATTTAATTTATTATGATCTAACTCACTTTAGAAGCCAAATTACCCCGCGCCGGAGAAGGATCAAGTCAATATCCCACTTGGCTTTCTATTTATCTTCCACAGGGTTTTCTATCTCCTCTTTAGTATTCATTTTATCTCAGGTGCTGGCCATAAATTTAAATTTTCCTTAAAATTAGGCAATTGCTCCTTCAATGTTAGAGTTTAATGGTTAATTTTAATTATAGGAGCATCACCCCGTAAAGAGCTGATAGACAGAGTGGACATATAATAGAGGAGAAAGGGCCATTTCTCAGACCAAATGAGGTAGCCTATGATTCAACAGGGTGAGTTTACCCTCACCCCTACACCACCCGCTCCGGTTGCTTTAATCACCTCCCCCCTCACCATCACAAGACCAGCTACTTTTTGACCACACAGGTGCTGCAAGTTTCGAACCTGTGCACTCTTCATGGGAGGTAAGCTAACTGGGATGCTGAGTCTGGACCCCTCTCCATCACTGGCTTCACTTGGTGGTAGGTCCTATTGAATCACTGGCAAAAGCAATCTCTTTCCTCTCCCCTGCCCATGGTTGCCCCCAATCTATGGGCTCTCTGCCCACATTTCAACTGCATACCACATGGGAATACAAGGTTGGGGGACGCTTCCAGCTTCCAGGATGTAGAAAACTTCCAGTAATTATCATAATTGCCTGAAAACCTCCAAATGTGAAATATAATATGATTAGCTGAATGGATAGAAGCCCAGGCTTTGTTTTTGGAATGGGATGTGTGTGGGGGGAGACTCACACAGTGTGGACCCTACATGGAGTTTAATTTGCTTACTAATTAGCATGACTGCAGGGTGCCAGCAAAGTCAAGTCAATATGATGGCAAAGAGGAAAGGTCCCTGGCACATGCCACCGCATGCGACGGCAAATGCTGATGGATCCGCTCCCTGTTCTCCAAGGGGCATAAATGCCACCACCAGAAGCTAAACCCAAAGATCCCTGATAGAACCAGACATTGCTAGATGGGTGTCACCTGACGAAGGGATGCTTTCCAACTGGTGATAGATGTCAGACAGAGAGTTGACTCTGCTCCCGGTGTCCAGCATCCTCTGGGACTCCTCTTTCTGTATAGAGAAGGATGTAGTAAGTTGTCTACTGGGACTTGGGAAGACCCTGCATCAGGAGGGTTGATCTGTCCAGGACAGGAGGTTGCTACTGGAGACGAGGGTTTATTGGGGTAAGGAACCAGCACACAGGAGAGATGAAGAAGGGGCTGGATGCGGGGGAAGAGCAGGAAGTGGCCTGGAAGAGTAGATGCAGAAGAGTGGATGCAGAGACACATTGTTTGCTGGGAACACGGGTGTAAGGTCACCACATGAGAGTGGAGAAGGCTCTGGAAGGCTGATGTTGTGATTTCTTTCAGCAGAGATGTGAGAGAAGAGGAGGGCAGATTCCCCCAGGATGGCAACAAAGCCAGAGGAGCCTTCCGGGGCCTGAGTCTCCTACTCAGAAGTCAATCAAGCCTTTTGAAAATTGCTTCTAGAACGATAAAAAGAAAGCTGAGAATTCGAGTTCCCCATGAGAAAAGAGCTCTCCTTCAAACCCAGGCTTCTCTCCCCTCCCTGGCTGGCTGCGGAGATCCAGCAGATATCCTCAGGCATCGTCAGAAAGTTCCTCGGCTGCTCGAAGAAATAGCTTGTGGGGCCAAGCAATTTTCCAGGGGCCCTGGTGAACCAGAGTCTCTGGTAGAGGTCACGAATGAGCAGAACTAGGGTCACCGGGAGCAGAAACGTGAGCCAGTGGTGTGCGTGAGGGGGGTCTTGCCACTGCTGCACACCTGCCAAGTTACGTGGCATTAAACCTCCTTTCGGGTGAACTGAAACATGCACACGGGCTGACATCAATGGAAGAAAAGAAAAGGGGTCAAGAAAGCCAAAAACAGTAGAAAGGTGCAGAGTAAGAGCTGTGCCCTCTTGGTCATTGTAACACAATTTTTCTGGTCAGGAATGCAGGCTGGGTGTTAATGCCAGGGGAGGACGAGATGGCAAACGGGAATGCACAGCCCAGGAATGGATCTTGGCTTCCCTTAGCACCTACGCTCTAGGTCAAGGCTCCCCCGAACACGCTTCTCCTTCAGCTTCCCAGGTAACTACTTTCTCTCTCTATCCCAAGGGCAAAACTCATCTCCCCCCGACCCTGCTTTACAGGACCAAATCAGATCTCAGATGTGAGGGAAGATAGGAAAAGCCGCTTGGTAGGGCACAATGCATATGTAACATAAGTGCAGTTGTCAACATGGCTGCCGTTACTGTCATTTCTCCTGGAACCTGAACGCTGATAGGAAGAAGGAAAATGCAATTTGCATTCAGTCAATTTATGTTTAGCTTCTTCTTTCTTCCCTGGGCCAGAAATGGGGTCTGTGACAGCATCCACAAGAGACTGGAGGCTTTACCTCACTGTCCAGCTGTCGGGGAATGGCTGTTAGTAATGGGAGTTCTTCCCGGGGCTCAACCCTCTACCCCAGACTTGGGTTTGAGCACAGTGCCATGCAAATGATAAGACAAAAGACTATTTGAAGAAACTAATATATGAGGTTATTATCAGCTCAGAAGGCTGAGGACTGAGCTCTGTGCTGACTCTTTTTACACACAGAGTGGATAAAAATAGTATGTCAGGCCATGCTGGATACCTGTGAGGAGAGACAAGTGCAAGAGGAAAAGGCTAGGCATGCTGGGACCCTGAGTTTGCTGAAGGTCAAGGGACCCGAACTAGGGGCTATATGCTTGCATTCTGACCCCCTTTATTCCGGTGGACTTGTTAGCCCCATGGGGCCATGTTGGGGCCTCCTAAACTCTGCATAGGCCTACAGCCATGCTCGCCAAGGTGGCTGACAAGGTTTGCCATTCCCCAAGTTTCCTTCTATTGTAAGGCAAAGTTTGTGCACGTGTGTGTGTGTGTAGGCATGTTACCGAGAACTGAATCCCAAGTGTCACATATGCTAGGTAAAAGCTGGACTACAAAGCTACACTCTCGACAATAGTTTTGTTATCTTGTTTCAGTGTGTGTGCATGCATGTGTGTACATGTGTGTGCAGGTGTGTGTATTTTTTCTTTAGACTAAATTGCCCAGGCTGGTTCTGCACTCACTCTGTAGCCCAGGCTGGCCTTAAACTTTCCATCCTTCTGCCTCAGCCTTTCAGGTCCCTGGGGTTACAGGCCTTCATCCACACACCCAGCTAGATCACTCTAGTGGGAGAAGTCAAGTTGAGAAGTTATGGGAAGCCAAACAAAAGGACCGGGTCACAAGTTCTATCCTGGGTGGGATCACCCACAAGCCAGCAAATCCTTACGTAGTATTTTTATGAATGCTTGGTTCTACTTAAACACGTCACTCCTTCGAATATCAGAATAAACCTGGGCAGGTACTTTATCTCATTTTAATAAAGAGGCCACTGAGTACTCTGGGGTGAAAATGACTTGGCAGAGGCCACATAAGCAAGTAAGTCAGGGCACTGGGTCTAACCACAGGTATGTGTGTTGAATCCATGGCCACTCTTGTCCGGGACCCATCAAGGCCAGTGTCACTCATTAAAAGAGGCATCTTTGACCAGCACCTGGGTAGGAATAGAACAGTAAAAAGAAGGCAGAGAGAGGAGACACTGGGTAGAAGCTCAGCTTTGCCAAGACTATGCTAGAGACACCTTCCCTCAGCACTGGGCAAAGACACCTCCCCCCCCCTGAAACACAGCTAGAAAGAGAATTTCAGAGCTAAGTGTCCCTTGAGCCCTGTCACCCATTCCCCAAAGGTGACATTAGCAGAAAGCCTTCAGCTCTCAGCTAAGCAGAATTTGTCCCCGCTCTCTGTGCCTTCGTGACAGAGGATAGATCTCCTGAGATACCGCGTGCAGCCAGGGCTTAGAGCCTAGTGCATTTTCCTCTCAGCTCCGTAAATAAGGTGACATCCAGATGCCCTCTGGCTCCCTCAAAACTAGGTCAGCCACTGCACGTGGAGGTGTGGGCTGCAGCGAATGACTTTGAAGCGACTTCATCTCCTGGGTCTCCGGGAGGGCCGCTGGCCGTCTTTTCATAGAAGGGGCTCTTTTTATGTCAAACATGGACCCACAGTTCCCAGACAGCCCACTGCTGAGACTGGAGGGGGTGGGATGCCTGTCTCAGGCAAGGGCAAATTTAGTGCTGTGAATGATACCCAAAGTGATAGTGGCAGTCTAAGCTGAAACACTGGGAGACATCCTCATAAGCCTGTCCCCAACACTGAGCATCTCCCCGGCACGCCAAGCCTCTTCCACAGTGTCTCATATGAACTGTCAAAGGAGGATTTATGACACACAGCTTACATAAACAACACTCTCAGGGGCTTTTCCCTCACCTTGGGAAGCACCAATAGTTTCTCCCCAAATGGCATACTTGTCACCATCCATCCTTGTCCGAAGCCCCTGTGGCACAGTCCCCTGCAGTGGTAGGGATGCCGTAGGCTAGAGGGACATTGAAATGGACTCCCCAGGATGTCTATTTAGTGGTTGTCTCTCTGTTTCCTGGAATGAGACCCATCACCCAGTACAGCGCACTGTGGAGGGCAGATTGGCTGTTTAGATGCTTTTGGAAGAGAGCAACAACTTCACCAGGGAAGATCTGATGCATGCTCCACTTTCTAAAAAGAATTCACTATCACTACAAGGTTTCTTCAAGCAATCCCTTTCCTTAGTCCATTACAATTAGATTCCGGAGACACAGAGTCTGCAGCCCCCAAACAGTTTCTCCTCAGCTGTATCCAGGGAAATGAGGAGCCCTCACCTCTCTGTCCACCTCTGACCTCACCCCGGACTCAGAGCAGCAGGAAGGCAGAGTTCTGTGAATCACCTCCACTCAACGGGACAGACCTGTCCTTCTTAATACTTTGTTCTCCCACAGGACTGACTAGGGTGTCTCAGCTGACATCTCTCCCTCTCAAGGGACAGAAGTTGAGCTCAATGAGATGCACCAGATCCTCAAACTTGCCAGTACTGCTAGGCATGGTTCTTTTCCTTCTCCCCAGGACCAGCCTTTCTCTTGTCATTCCCCTCAGAACCCCAGGTCTGCTGGAGTGTGGGCATCCTTCTTGAAACTGGTCTCTGTCCCTGAGCTACCCAATGCTGGCTATGCTCCCCGACACCTACCCCCGGCCTGGCAATTTCCAGCTCTGGCCAAGAGTCTCTCCCAGCACATTAAACATTAAGGCTTTCCAGGCAGACGAGGAGGTTGAGTTTTCTCACTGCCTCTGAAATCAAGGTGGCGGTGAATAGGAGTGGCGGGAGGGCGTGGCACGTACAGAAAGTAGGTCATTAGTGGTAAAGACTACAATTTTCGGTTGGTTGTTAATGCTCTGTTTATATAGATTTCTTCAAATGTGACATTTTAATGGCATCATAATTGTGTGATTACAGTGCAGTCGACACCACGTGGAGAGGGAGGGTGACAGGGACTCCAGAGAGCTGCTGGGGAAGGCAGCTCCCTCCATGGTTGGCTGGGGGTACCCAGTCAGTAATTCTCAGAGCAGGATGCTTGACAAGCTTGAAAATTGGTTCCCCAAGGGCCCTCTGCTAAACAAGAGGCACTGGCTCCCAGGAAGTCTTCCTATGGTTTAGCTTGGGGACAACGCCAGTGCTCCAGGCTGCAGTCACCATGGGATGTGCCAACAACAACTGCACTGGACATTCCCTCATTCAGTCATTCACTGTCCATGCCTTTGTTTATTTTTTTAAAAGCTTATAATATGCTTTGGAAGGAAGGAAAAGACCTGTGGGTTCAAAAGTAAAAGAACAAGTGAAGAAAGGGTCCTGTTAATGAAGTGGAACTCACATTAACTGAACACCTACTGGGTGCCCAGCACTAAGCTGGGGTCATCCCTCTTCCTTGGCCTCTAAGCAGCATTCACTCTCCAGGGGAAGCCCCTTTGTCGATGTTCCAGGCTCCTGACTCCCAGGATCCCGCTCTTGGCTCCTCTTCCTTCTCTGACCTTTCATTCACCCTCATTGCTGATCACTTCCGTTCCTGGGTTTCCATCATAACTGCGCCTCCCATAAGTGAATGATCCCAACCAACCAGATGTTTGTCTTGAGCTCTGAGTATTAAGTAAATAGTCCTCAAAGGCCCACTTGAGGCACGTCACCTTGAACCTGAACAGGTTCCCAGTGTTAATCCTGGTCTGCACAGGACTGCACATCTGCTTCATCAAAGCTTTTCCAGGTGAGGATGCAGCACCGCCAGCCATGAAGCCGTCCACGCCATGTGTCTACGCTTTATCCTGGACACATGCTTCTTCCTCTCTTCCCACTTTACCCTGGCCCCTTGAGCAACCCACACCTGACACCTCATCACCAGATGGTGTTGAGTGTACCTCCAAGATGCGGCTCCATCCTTCCATTTTACTCCCTATCTCTGCAACCATCTGCAACCACCAGTGCTGCAACAGGGCCCAGCTTTCTTGAACCTTCCACTCTGGTGTCTTCAGCTCATTTTCCAAAGACATCTTCTCAGAAATGACATCCAGGCCCATCACACCCATTCTGGCCCTAGCAGGGCCCTCTCAGTGGCTTCCAGCGCACCTAAAAGGACATCCTCTCCCCTTCTGTGGGCCCTGAGACTTGGCCTGCTGTCGGTCTGTGAATATGCCAGCCTCAGTCCCTCTTCGTCTCCAGGTGCATCAGCCTTACTGCTGTTTGTGAAGCAAGACCAGCTCTCCCCTATCAGTCTTTGGCACCTGCTTAGCACTCTCTCTGGACCGGTCTCCCTCTGACCAAGTCCTCATTAATCAGACTTGAAATGAAGCATTCTCTACTTTAGGCAGCCTCTGTGGATCTTCGAAGCTGAATCAAGCCCCTCCTATACTTTCCTAGAAACTTGCCTGCATGCTTCAGAGAGATGGCAATTACATTTGTCCACGTTTGCTTTTATGTTGTTGTTTTTGTTTTTTATGATTAAAAAAATTGGCCAGAAGCATCTGGGGAGGGAATGGTTTATTTCATTTTCAGGCTATAGTCCATCATCAAAGGAAGTCACAGGAGGACCTCGGGGGAGGATCTTGAAGCAAAAACCGTGGAGGAATGCTCCTTACTAGCTAACCCCCAGGCTCACATTTGGCTACCGGTTTATATAACCCAGTTGCATCTTCCTAGGGATGGTGCTGCCCAGAGTGGGGCGTGTCCTGCTACATCTATTATCAGTCAAGAAAATGCACTATAGACATGCCCATAGG
The DNA here is from genome assembly GCF_000317375.1 of Microtus ochrogaster. Classification (NCBI taxonomy): domain Eukaryota; kingdom Metazoa; phylum Chordata; class Mammalia; order Rodentia; family Cricetidae; genus Microtus; species Microtus ochrogaster. Next base: position 2,028,983 of record NW_004949124.1, on the reverse strand, counting down.
CCAATCCGATGGTGGTAATTCTTTAGTTGAGGTCCCTTCTTCCCAAGTGTGTCAAGCTGACAACCAAGTTAGCCATCCCAACAGTCTACACCGGGAACTTTGTCCAATGAAGGGTATCGTGTCTGCCTCCCTGACGATGCTGTCGTCTTTTTGAGAGCAGCAATGTACCTGTCTCACTTACCATTGTTGTCATTAGCATCATCCTGGGGTACTGAAGGTTCTCCCATATCTCTTGCCTAAGTGACCCCTCCATGGACAATTTCCCCTTAAAAGGCCTGGGATTTGGATACCAGTCCTATGGTATCCACAAGCAATGAAGCTGGGGAAAGAGAACTGTAAGAGCCCAAGGGTAGCTAGTAAGAAAAGGGTAGAACCAAGACTAAGACTATCTGCTGAGAAAGAACCCGCGATGGTCCTGTATCCAGGAAGAGAAGATCAGCAAGTAAAGGTCCAGCAGGGAGAGACTCAAGGAAGGGGCTGTGTTGATCCTTGTCGCCAGACAGACCAAATCAAGACTGGAACCCACAACGGAGCTATGAGATGAGTTAGGG
>NW_004949124.1:2024696-2028232 GCF_000317375.1 Microtus ochrogaster | reverse complement strand
ACAACGGAGCTATGAGATGAGTTGGGGGGGAGATAAAGACTGGAACACACAACGGAGCTATGAGATGAGTTGGGGGGGGAGATAAAGACTGGAACCCACAACGGAGCTATGAGATGAGTTGGGGGGGGAGATAAAGACTGGAACACACAATGGAGCTATGAGATGAGTTAGGGAGGGGGGGAGATAAATACCCAAGAGATCTTGTCTGATTTTCCCTCCACTTAAGGTCCCTGGCCCCAGGCAAATGACAAACTCTTTTCCCCATCTGAGGAAGCCTCAGCTGCCTGTTCCACACACTACGGTATTGTTTCATAGCTCTAGCAGATTAATAAAAGGCAAGGACCGAACACTCAGTGAAAAAAAATAGTTGGAACTTCACATGCTTGCTAAGTAAAGATACACGGTGTATCTGTGGGGCAGAGGGGGTGAGTTCGGTGACGAGGCAGTAAGGAGTCTCAGAAGGCGCTCACATGGGGTGACCAATCTGACAGCTCAGAAGTCAATGACACTCTCCTCTCTTCCTCCCAACTGCCCCTGAGCAGGGGCTAAACCAGTCCCCCAGCTCTGCCAGCCTCTGCCCATCCCAGGCTGAGCACATTAATGAAGTCTGCTGTGAACAGGATCCTGTAATTCGTCCTGACCCAGTTGTCAAAATAAAAATACCAAAAAACCCAGCTTTAAGATGCTTTGCCCAGACATGCCATCCGGGCCCTAGAACATGCCTCTTGAAACCTACTAGGGGGAGGAGGAGGGGCTTTTTCCTAGAAGCTAATGGTACTGAGGTTGGGCAAGCTAAAGAAGTGGGGGGGGGTGTGTCTGCTTACTTGTCCATCCATCTTTACATCCCTAAGTGCCTCAGCTTCCTTGATATAGACAAGATCTCTTTGCAGAGCTGATCAGCGTAGGTATTTGTTATAAAATGACGTGTCTAAGATACAGTTTACTTAATGCTGGAGCTGCCTCGATTATTACTCAAAGTAAGCTGTTCTCTGAACCCCTTAAGTCATTAACTCCTAATTTAATTGCCTGCTGTTGGGGATCTTACCCTTAAAAACACATGCCTTGACAGAAGGATTGTAAGATTCTTCTCTGAAACCCAGGCACTTGGTAGAGAGGCTCAGTAGCCTAGTGAAAAGTATCCACAGCCTTGGGTCAGTTCTGCCTCCACACAGACTCACACTGGCCAAGGAAAGCAGACAGACACGGAATGCCCATTCCACCAATTCTGCCTCACGGAAAACGTGAATAGGTCCGGAGAGGTTGGGAAAGGAATTAGGAATAAATTCATCCTAAATCAGAGGTCAGCCAGGATGAAAATGCCATGAGGGAAGGTTGTAGGGAGGCAGAAGAGGCTCCAGGAAGAAACACATGAACAAAAGAATGGAACACACCAGGCGTAAAATCAAAACCAACACCACCACACAACACAAAATGAAAACTTCAACTGGAACAGAAGGACACCGCCCAAAGGGGCTTCATGTTAGAGAATTATTTAGTGTAAATTTAATAAAATAAGAGCTGAAAAATTAGATGATAAAATGAGGTGATGAAACAGATTTTTTAAAAAGAAGCAGCGCCAGAGAACACTAGTACAGGGCCTACAAGTGCAGACATTCCAAGAAACAGAGCAGGAGCAGCAGGAAATCTAATTACTGCTACCAACCCAAGAGTTCCAGTGCTGGCTTTGCCACCTACATGCAGCAGAACCTTGGGCAAGCCGCTGTGACTGGAACAGCTGGAGTGAACACTGGGAAGAAAACCTGAAATGGGGTGCTGAGGTGATCTGACATTGGAAAAATCGTGATCCTGAGGCAGAGGGACAGAAGGAACACACAAAACGGTATTCACTTTCGGTTGAGACTCCTAAAACTATATAAGGGACAGAATCCACCCATTAGTAAAACAAGACACATTCCTTTTTGTTAAAAAAAAAAAAAGCTACAAACCAATTGATGTGAATACGGAATGTCTACCCATTTCCAGGTTTGGGCACTGAACCTCGAAATTCAAGAAAGAAACAGCAAGCATCCAGGCAGAACTAACTAGTCACCAGCAAAAGGGAGACTGTTCAGTTGGCTTGAATCCCAGCCCCGGCCCCAACAGCAGTGCTTTTCAGAAAACAATGAGGCACTACCTACAAAGAGAGCTGTGGTTTGGGCTCAGAGCACTGTATCTTAAAGGGTTGATGCGTAAGCCTTAAGCCTGAGAGACAGAATGGCACCACCTAGGTCGACCACCTAGGACCTCTATGGTTACAGCAACTATATTAGATCAATAACCGTAACAAAGACCCGAGGGAAGGAACTTACAGAGAGAAAAGTTTGGTTTGCTCTCATGATCTTAGAGATTTAAGTTGATGGCTGTATAGGTCTTTCGCTTTGGGGCTTCTTATGAGGTGGGATGTCAAGGCAGGGAGCAAATGACGAGAGAGCAAAGGACCATGGCCTCCGCATTCCCTTCAGGGATGCACTCCTAATAACCTAGCTTTCTCCACTAGGTCCCACCTCTTAAAGGTTTCCATGACCCCTCCCTGGAATCCTTCATGGCTGAGTGCAATTATTCAACCACCCATAAGGTGGCACTTATGGGTCCTAAGGCAGGCACATGTGGCTGGACCCTTGGGAGCAATGGGCATGTGACCCACGTGCCCACATGAGTGTTTACCTCCACTCGCGACTCAACTAACCCTCTGTGTGTGCATGCGTGGGTCACCCACCGTCTTCGTCATCAGCGTCTGACGCACTCACGCAAAACCCCTGTGTGTATGTGTAAGGCATAGGGTTTCCCATCATCAGCATCTGACGTAGGCACATCTTCTTTAATAAACTCCTAAGTGGGTTGGTTTGTGTCTTATGTCCTTTTCTCACTCACATCGGACATTTCACTGAGGATCAATCCTTCAACATACGAGACTTTGGGGGACATTCGTATACAATCTACAGCAGCCCTACGGGACAGCTTGGAAGAATCAAGGGTGTCCAATTTCTTGAGATTGTGACATGAAGCTGCTGTCTACAAATACACTGGACTGCCTTCCCACCTAATCTGAGATAGGCCACAGGTTTGACATGCCTATAGCTATATAATAACATTCAGTCAGTGAACAGATGGTTCAAAGTGAAAACCCCAAGAATGGGCTGCAAAACAAAATAAAACAGAAAATCTATTTTTAGTTGTGAAATACACAGTAAATTCCATGGCAAGGGTTATGAAATGCTATGAAAATGTTCACTGTTTTGACGATCTAAAATTAATGATAATGTAAGCTTCTGTGACTTTAAGAGTCTACGAAAAGCTGTTGATAAGTAGTGAAAATAGATAACCCCACGTTTTCTCAAGGCCTGGCTCTGGCACGTGGGCTCTCTGCTTACCCTTATCGATTTATGTGACTTGGAGTAAGCTTCATAATCTATTGAGTTGTACTTCCCTCAGGTGTAAAGTGGGGAGAAAAAGAAATAGTAAGAACGAGAGTTTAAGGACTAAAGGCAAATGCCAAATGTAAAGAGCAGACATGTCCACAGTGATTGTCCACTAAG
>NW_004949124.1:2017630-2024491 GCF_000317375.1 Microtus ochrogaster | reverse complement strand
AAGCAACTCTGGGTTCACTCAAGTCCTTGTCCTGTCTCAGTGCTTCAGGTTGGAGCAAGGGGAAGCTTCCTCATGGGAAGCCATTGGGACTCCCATTTAGTAAAGGGCACATAACAGGCTCTGTCCCCATTGGCTGCTTGTCAGCAGGCTCCTCTCCCTATAGGTCCGAGTGTGATCTCTGCCTACCACCATGAGGGAAAGAGCTTCTAGGAGTGGAGCATTTATGGTCAAGAAGCTGAGGTATCAACTCATTTCCAGCTCCCTGTGTTCTGACCTTGGGTAAGCCAGTTAATCTCTCCATGCCTTCTCCCTCATCAGAGAAACAAGAGGGTAAAAAAAACCAAAGCTGCCTCCGCTGGCTTGAGCCTCCCTCGTGCACAGAGTGCAGAGTTGTGGGTCAGCTATGTCCCCACACAAGTCTTACTGCCAAGATTAATTCAATAAAGAGAGAAGAGGGAGAGGGCAGGGAGGAAACGGGGAGGCTGAATTACAAATTAGCAGATGAGTGCATGAGAAAAGGGGGCAGTGAAAGGTGAAAACACTGGTCCCTGTGTCGGAATGCTCCCTAAAGAAATATACCAGCTTATTCTCTTCCACGGAGACCTGAGTCAGTGGCCTCCAATCCGTGCAGAGCACCCAAAACCCATGCCTGATAGGAGAGCTACAGAGAGAAAGCAACTCCACTTTAGAAAAAGCAGCTAGGGAGGACACATCCTGAAGCCAGAGGGCTGGTGCTTCAGGAGAATCAGGATACCTGAATAGTCATTGACTACAAAGAGGAAACTAGTGGGTGATAATAGGAGATACCCACGATACTACCATTGCCTGGTGATTGATGTTAGCATCACCAGTAGCAAAATATATGGACATCATGTGCCCACCCCCAAACGCTGTGCTAAGAGGGGTTAATATCTATTTTTTTTTACAAAATTACATAACTACAGTCTGATCAAGAATAAATATCAGAAAAACCCAACTAAGACATGTAGAAGAAAGTTCCTGTCCCACAGCCATTCAGTCCCAAATAAACACACAGAGGCTTATATGAATTATAAGCTTTTTGGCCTATTGTTTAGGCTTATTACTAACTGCCTCTTACAACTTAAATTAACCCATAATTCTTATCTATGTTTAGCCATGTGGGTTGGTATCTTTTCTCAGTGAGGCATTCTCATCTTGCTTCCTCTGCTTATGGATGACGACTGTATTTCTGCCTTTCTTCTTCCCAGAATTCTTCTGATCTTCTCATTCCGCCTATACTTCCTGCCTGTCTACTGGCCAATTAGCATTTTATTAAACCAATTGAGTGACAAATCTTTACAGCGGACAAGAGCATTATCCCACAACAAAGACATACTCCTCAGAGACAAGGGTAGCACTCTGCAAGCGTCAAGGTCAATGAAGACAAGGAAGGATGGATGGAGAACGGCCTGTGGATTAGAAGATGCAGGAGGTATGATAATTAAGTTCACTGTGGGATTCTGAGGTAGCAAGAGAGCCTCGGGGATCACTTCCTCAGACAAGCCTCCTACATGAAACTTCCATGCAGGCTGATGGGTGGACCTAGGAAATGGAGGGACGAGATGGTGAGAACTGGTTTCTGCTCGAGGAACAGCTACAGAGCAGGGTCAGTGCCACAGCTGCCATCATGTAACCCCAAAGGCATGGGGTTAACACAGGAGAAGTGTGTTCCTGGAGTTCTGCAGGCTGGAAGTCGGCATGGAAGTGTCAGCAGGAATGGCTCCTCTGAAGGCCTCTCTCCTTGACTTGTAGACGGCCTCTCCCTGTACACACACACCCCCATGGCCTTTTCTCTTTGTTCCCACCGCTAATGCTTTTCTTTGTGGTCCTGATCTTCTTGTGAGGATGGTGATGTCAGTCCTGATTGGATTATGCTAGCCATAATTACCTCCTGTTTGAGTGGTAACCTAACCTGTAACAGCCGGAGTATCTTTCCACCCTTCTTAGTTACAGACCATATTCCCAGAGAGAGTAAAGGGGAGAGGGATAATCTGATCCATAATGTCTCATCCTCCAAGATTACCTAGATGTGGGAAGACCAACTAGCATCCCAAAGAAACAGAAGCTCAATATTAAATGGACTGTTCCCAATACGGGGGGTTTTCCACAGTGGACAGCGTGCTTGGCTCCACTCAGGTCCCTTCCATTGGCCCTACACACCTACTCCTCAGCTACTAAGAGCGCGGGTTGACAGACCTTCACAGTTGTTCCTTCTGTAGAGACGGCCATCCTAGAAGTCACTCTGGGAGTCAACATCAGGAATGAATCACGCCAACAACCGGGCAATCTATTCAAGAGCTGCCCTTGAGACCAGGCCAAAACTCATCTCCAGCCAAGACCATATATTTCTATAGCATCTTTTGCCTTGTCTTGCTTCCTTCATTGCCTTCAACCAGAAAAGGCTCAAAGTCACTTCCACGAGGCTCCTATTCCCATGGAATCTCACCTAAGACCCATGGGAACAGTGGATGACATGCAGTGACTGCTCGCTAGGTGGCAGCTGTAGGACTCTCCTAGGCCAGGCTGAATTAGGAATCCTAGACCCCATTATTTTGTGGATCCTCAGGGTGACTCTGAGGATAAAACACTTGAGGACATTAGCGGATGAGCTCAGGTGCCAGGGTCTGCTTTGGCGGCTTTGAGTTTGGTCCATGGGCTGTCTGACCCCATGCTGCATCTATTAATGCCACTTCCTTCCCACACATCAATTCTGCCTGCATACTTTCACAGAAGTGTCTGAGACCCTAATCCTTCTCCATCCCCATGATTAGCAAGTATATTTTATTTTCCTGTTGTTGCTGTGATAAAATATATTCCAAAAGCAACTTCAAGGAGGGAGAGTTTATTTTGGGTTCACGGTTTGAGGGAACAGGCCACCACGGTGGGAAAGGCACGGCGGTGAGATTGGCTGTGTGAGGTAACTGGAAACATGGCGTCTGCAGACAAGAAACAGAAAGATGAGAGGAGGCCGGGCGGTGGTGGCGCACGCCTTTAATCCCAGCACTCAGGAGGCAGAGGCAGGCGGATCTCTGTGAGTTCGAGACTAGCCTGGTCTACAAGAGCTAGTTCCAGGACAGGCTCCAAAGCCACAGAGAAACCCTGTCTTGAAAAACCAAAAAAAAAGAAAGAAAGAAAGAAAGAAAGAAAGAAAGAAAGAAAGAAAGAAAGAAAGAAAGATGAGCGGAGGTACACTACTCATGCTTTCCTTATAAACAAGTCCCAAGCCCCACCCCGTGAGATGGTGCCAACCATAGTTAGAGAGAGTCTTCTCTGCTTACTCAAACCTTAGGAATGCCCTCTTACTCACACCCAAAAGTCTGCCTTCTAGGTGAGTCTAAATCTAGCCAAGTAGACTGTCAAGACTGACCATCATGGTAGATATGACCTGAATCTGGTCCACTAAGAACGAAGGTATTTCCTGTGGTGTAGCATTCACCTGTTAGGCCCTGTCACCTAGCTTAACACTCACATGCTTACACACACACATGTACACGCACATTTACACACACATACAAACATATATACATATGCACACACATATACACACACATACAGACACACACACATGCGTGTGCACACACATTTACACACAAATACATATGCACACACATACACACGTACACACACATTTACACACACATACAGACATGCACACACATATAGACACACACACATGTGTGCGCATACACATTTACACACAAATACATATGCACGAACATATACACACATACATACACACATACACACATGCAGATATACACACACATACACACACACTCACACACACATTTACACACATACATATGCACACATACATACACACATACACACATATACATACATACATACACACATACACACATATACATACATACATACATAAGCATACACATACAGAAATACATACACGCACATACATACGCACACACGAAACCTGTAGGTCCTAGCAGTATGAACTTTCCCAATTCTTTTGCAGACTCAAAGCCATTTGAATTTACTGCTAATAAATACATACACCTCCTCTGTGTCCATTTTGAAAATATTTATGTTTCCCACTGAAAAAACACGACTTTTTCTTTTTACCTGGAGAGAAACCTTTAGCGTTTCAGACCAATGCTCAGAAGTATGATCAGGTGAGCAGGAAGAGAATAAAGCCTCCCCTTTGTTCTGTAAGAGGCTGACCCTAGCGGTCCAATTTGTCTCATCCAGGGGTGTGACCACGCTGTGCAGGGCACAGAAAATTGTCTGAGAAAGAGGGCACTTGACAGAATTAAAAGGCAACCAATTTAAAAGCGATTAAGCAAGGAAGGGGGGGATTTAATGATCAGCTTTTACCATTGTGAACTAGCTGAACCCATTGGCATGGAGACTAATGGTTTAATATGTTGTTAAACAGGGGTGAAACGTCCATGTGAGTAATAAGGGCATCAGTAGCTATAGCGACAAGGGTAAAATTACCCTCACCGCGGGCTTTTGGTCTGGGGGGGGGGGCACCACACTCATTTCCCGATGGAGGCCAGAGCCAAACATTCAGCACTCCTCAGCCCCAGGAGAGACAATTGCCATGAGAAGAAAGGGGTGTAAAAGGAAGAGAACTTTGGAGAGGAAGCAGCCAGAGTGGGCACTGGCAAATATAATGTCAGATACAAGGAAGAGCTAGCTTTGCAAGTTCAGGAAGAAGTGCAATTACATAGTAACAACTTACTAAAGAGCTGTAAACAGAGAATACACTCTCGTTTCAGGCTACCCAGATCCAAATAATCACACAGAAACTTTAGTAACTACAACACTGTTTGGCCTATTAGCTCAGGCTTCTTATTAACAAACTTTTACATCTTAAATTAACCCTTTTGTATTATTTTGTATTTTACCACGAGGCTCGTGGTTTATTACCTCTTGCCTCTTGTGTGTGTCTGGCTCTGCCATCTTTCCTCCTCTATCTCTGCTTGGATTTCCCACCTTACCCTATTCTGCCCTGATATAGGCCAAAGCAGCTTCTTTATTAACCAATGGTAATAAAACATATTCACAGCATAGAGAGGGGCATCCCACATCAAGGAGCCCAGAGTGCTGCCCCCTTTTAAGGTACTTGGCAAATGACATTCTGAATGGAGCTCAGAGAACAAAAAGACAGAGGTGAGTTCGGAAACCAGTACAGGCTCTAGAGAGCATAAGAGCAGGCTTACAGGCATGATGGCATGAAGAAAATACAGCTAATTCATTAAACACATTTACTCAACTTTCTCTGTGGCCCTGGGCTTGTTGTTTTGGGGGACAGACCCCTGTAACCTCTTGTCCAGTCCAGAACGCATAGAGCTGGTCATACAGTGACTGGTCACACAGTGAGAGAGTAAGCACAAGACCCCAGGCTCCCTCAGTGGTGGTGATGAGAGCTGGTAAAGTGGAAGCCCAGCATCCTGTGGTCCCTTGCTTAATGCTTTATTGGCACCATCTTATATAACCCTTATATATGAGAATAATTTGGCAAGGTAAAGAAGATTAAGTATATCCCCAAGGCTATACGCTGGTACAAGGCAGTCAGGCTTCAGTGGCAGGCATCCTAAATCACCATCCCACATGCCTCATGGCTCACAGATGGTGACGGGAGCCTGGGGGTAGAAACCTCCTCAGAAAGGCAGCAATGCCTCCCCGCATCTCTCCAGCTGAAACTCTAGCCAACATGAAATGGCATGGCCTTAAATGAAAATCTAACTCTGGCTGAGTGTTGAGCCTTGCAATGCCCCCTCAATGCCTACCTTCTGCCTTCCGGGGAAGGCCACGCATTGCTAGTTTATTTCAAGCAGGGTTTGCTTTAGTTTTCACTTGTCGAGAGGCTACAACCTGGACACGAATCTTGGGCTTTTACTGTGTTCGTAAGCATGGCATTAAACCTAAAATAAAGCTTAGATGAAATTCCCGTTTCGGGAGCTATTTCATCAGAAGTTGCAAACACCCATTTCACTTTGTCGGTGACATCCTAGGAGATGGGGATGTTGAGAAGGAAGCAAGAAAGCAAGAACCCTCAAGTCGTCCATGATCTTCTTAAGACCAGCAGAGTACCTTCTAAAAAGCACAGAGTTGAAGCTGGGCGGTTTCAATCTAGAACCTTGTGTGATGTTCAAAATGGCCTCTGAGGTCCTAGACCCAAGGTGCCTGTCACCCAAGGAAATTGTTTGATGTTCTACTTCTCAATTTTCATGGTGAGCGATGGCTTCTCACTGTCCATCCCTAGCATTGTAGAGATGGCCATGTATTACTAGATCAGCTTACCCCCACCCTTGGCCTAATCTACAATCAGCATCTATACATTACACAGCTTATACAGGTGATTCAGGACACATAACTAATAAAGATCATTCAGGACAGATGGTCACCAGCTGCCAATGGAGAACGCACCTAGCTGCTCCCCTGCTTCTTAGTGAGCCAACCTCTGCAGCTCTGGAGGGAAGATGGGAAAGGATGTGTGCGCATTTCTGAAAAGCTAATGACATACTTATTACTCCTCTCCAGGAAAGAAACCTGCCTTCCACATGCTCCCCTCCTACTTTCTTCAGCACATGCTGGCTTATCTCAGCCACGTGGGCCCTTCTGCCAGCCACTGCTGTCAGAAACATATAACAGGACTCTTAATCACCTGCCAATGGGCCTGCGAGTGCAGATGCTCACCCTGGAGCCAAAAAAGAGTCACATAAGAGCTAGAAGAGACAGCAGGCAATGTGCAGATTGGTCACTGTGGAGGCATGGAAGGGACATGTGTAGCTGTGGTCACACACACACACACACACACACACACACAGAGAGAGAGAGAGAGAGAGAGAGAGAGAGAGAGAGAGAGAGAGA
>NW_004949124.1:1988298-2017530 GCF_000317375.1 Microtus ochrogaster | reverse complement strand
AGAGAGAGAGAGAGAGAGAGAGAGAGAGAGAGAGAGAGAGAGAGAAAGTACGCAGCTTTTGAAGAGGTCTAGGGTCTTCTCCCTGTCCACCTGCTTTATAAATAAAGTTTTATGGAGACATAGTCATGCTTGTTTGCTTAACTACTATCTATGACTGCTTTCTTACTACTAGGGCAGAGCTTAGGGGTTACAGCTACTCTACAGCCCATCTGGCCAACCAAACTACACTAATTTCATCTGGTCCTTTAGAGAGAAAGTTTTCCAACCCTGTTAGACCAGAAGGAGCACCCAGGCATCGAAGCTCTAAGACTTGAAATCAAATGTCTTCCTGGTCCCACCCTGGCTGTATAGCCTTGGGTAAGCTCCTGTGTTCACCGTTTCTCATATATAATCATTTCTCATTTATAAAGTGTGGATATAAATCTACTTTACAGGGTTATCATAACTAATAAAGTAAGACAAGCTGTCAATGCTGTGAAGGCCCTGAAGATAAATGCATCAAAAAATAACTAGATAGTCTGTCTTCTCTGTGGCTCTGGAACATGTCACTAAATCCTAGCCTTCTAGATGTCATGGCTGGGATATTTTCAGAGCTGCTGAATGTGTTTTGCAAATTTTCTGTGTGCAATAGTCTATGTGGGGCAGACAAGGGAAAAGAAAGGAGAGCTGCTCTTTATCGCTTTGCTCATGCAGCCAATCGAAGGATGCCTTTCTGGTCAATAGTGATGCTTTGTTGTCCAACACAACGGCTCCAGAAACCCCAGGATCATCTCAGCGGGGGATGGTAGAATGTAGCACCCCACCTTCCATCTCAATGCCTGGCTTGGGCTGAGGCCCTTAGTGACAGGTAACACTTACAAATCCTTGTCGCCCACTGTGTACAGGTGTGGAGGTGTTCCCAAGTCTCCAAGAACCAAGAACTGTACCTACTTAAGGCAGCTTCCTAGGCAAGCGGGACGAAAGAAGGATCTCTGGGGGCCCTAAGCAGGCTGAAAGATCATGATGATCCCCCAAGTGTGGCTTTTATTTGAAGAAGCAAAGGAGAATAACCGACAAACTCTGAGAGTGGTCCCACCCTGTGGGACTCAGAACTCACTTTACTGAACCGCGAAGGCAGTGGGTTAGACAGGATGTAAGAAGCCCCAGGTCAGGCATGACACATAGCTCTATTCTACCACTAATTGCTGAGTACAGCAAGTCAATCACTTCATTAATTGGGACTTTTAAAGCATTCCATGATAGGAATAGTGGAAATAGTTCCAATTGAGTGTGTATAGGATTAAATCCTTTGCACAAATCATGTCATGCGTGATTTGCCCTCCCCCATAACTCTTCAATGTAGGCATTAATATTATCCCTATTTCGGAAATGAGTAGCAGATTTTACAGATGCTAGGACTTTGATTGGCCCAGATCCCGATACAGAAGGTCTGACTCGAGAATGTCTGTGCTCACCTCACTCTAACCTTCTAGAATACGAAAGAGACAGGTGGAGGCAGACGACGGGAGAGGGAAGGAGACAGCTAACGTGAGCCAGCAGAGGCCACAGTCACTGTGCCTGCCTGCCCAGAATGACATTAAAAGGGATGACCAGAGAATGGCAAGGCAGGACTGCCTGTGAGAGAGACAACAAAGCAAACAGAATTTTTAGCCAACTAGACAGAACAGAGGGATGTAGAAGAGACCAGCTCCTGGGTCAACCTAAAACTCTGGCTTGGGTGACTGAAGGCAGTAGGAATATGGTAGAAAAGTAAAACTGAACTGGTGAGTATATTAGAGTTCTCTGAGAAACGCAGCCAGTAGAACATCTGTCTGTCTGTCTGTCTGCCTCTCTCTCTCTCTTTCCTTCCTCCCCTCTCTCTGTGTGCGTTGCATGCACATGTGTGCAAGCGTGCATGTATGCATGCACCACGAGATAAGCACCTGAGATTATTCTAAGGCTAGTGAGAGTAAATAAATCCCCAATCTGAACAGGCTGCTGATGAAAGGAGAGCTAATATCCAGACTTGTGTCTGAAGGCTGGTAACTTGGGCAGGGTCCCTGGGATATAGTCTGGAGGGGAACACCTTGTTGAGATAACCTCAGCCTTTGCTTTCCAGTCCATCAGTTGTCCAGATGAGGTCTACCCTCCAGAGGGTAATATGCCCCTGTACAAAGGCTACTGACCTAAAGTTTAATCTTTCCTCAAAGTATGCTGATTGAAATGTTCATCTTTACTCAAGGTCTATCAATTTAAACCTCAAACATATATTAGAAATATCTTCCCAGCTGAATGGTGTTTGAGCATTCAAGTGGATTGCCACAGCCTAGTGTTGGTGACGTGGGACAGTAGGTGCCATGGTGAGCTTGTCTACGGACACACAGAGAAAGCAGGGCAGCCCAGAGACTCCAGTGGAATGCCAAGCCCTTTCTGGAAGACATTTCCTGCAGTAGGAGGCGGGGCCACTCACGTTTGCAAAGGTCAGAGTGTCCATTTGAATTCCCTCTTCCCTCTTAGTGCTCTGCCAAGTCTCCCAGGCCTTGTAGAAGCCGTTCCTTCCCGCTATTATTGCTGTTGTTATTATCCTTGCTAATCTTGGCACGAGGCTCCCCTGGCGGGCTTCCAAGAAGGAGAATTACTTTCTGTCTCCCTTCCACCCTCCTGTTGCTTTCAGTTGGATTCAGTGTCATGTCTCCTCTCCTTAGACAGACGCTGGCATGTGGCCCGCAACGGCTGAAGCGGTCACCTGGCTTGGCTCAGAGATAAATGAGGCCCAAAGTAGGTAAAATCAGGTCATCCTGACACCAAACAAAGACAAATGCTTGAAGAGATCACTGAGCCTCTAGTGTCCACTAACACATACAATGGGGTCTAGACCGATCTCTTCATCGAATGTGCGGAGTGATCATGGTCACTTTGCTGATCTCTGCCTATCTATTTTATCCACGACCTTGCTCTTCAATAGGATTCTCCCAGTTCTGACATTCTCTTGCCTCATCATGGCAGGTCATTTCCAGCATCTTTATACACAAATAAAGATGTCTCACCTGCTTGCACTAAGCATGCAAATATATAACAAGGACATAACAGGTGTACCTGGCACCCAAACCAAGGACCCTTTACTCCAAGCCCAGGGTCCCTTCTTTCCTGTCTTCCCAGTGCTCCCCAGGTTTTGAGTCAACCTAGACTAAGAAATACATTTCATTCTGTGAGCAACACGGTAGCATGGCACACACAGCTACAAGTACAATCGAGACTAACCACATTAAGAATGGGACATTCTCTTTCTACTTCTCTTGCCTTTATGTTGTGTCTGAGGACTTTAAGAACATGAATCACAGGCTGTGAAGATAGCTCAGCAAGTGCAGGGCTCTACATGCCTGAGGACCTATGTTCAGATCCTCAGCACCGAAATAAATCCAGATGTGGTAGCAGAAGTCTGTAATCACAGCAGTCTTATGGTAAGATGGGAAGGGAAGACAGAGGAATCCCCAGAAGCTCACAGGACCAATGAACAGGAGAGGCTGTCTCAAATGAGGTAGACACTGAGGGCCAACAGTGGAGTCTGCGCTTTGACTTTGACATACATGCTATGTCATGCCCACACCCACACGTAGACACATGCAAAAGCTAAAAAACTCATAACTCTTAATTTTAAAAGACACTGAACTGGAAAGGTAGCTCTATCAACAAAGCGTTTGCTATACAAGCACTAATACCTAACTTTGATCCCAAGAACCTACCGAAAAAAGTTTGGGCATGGTGGTGCACGCTTGTAATCTTACTGTGGGGAAGTGGAAATTGGCTGATCCGTGGTGCTCCATGGATGGCCAGCCTAGCCTTCAAGCCAAGCTCCAGGCTAGTGAGAAACTCTGTCTCTGAAACAGAACAAGGAATGACAACCAAGGAATGACACCTGAGGCTGTGCTCTGGTCTCCCTGTTCATACTCACACAGATGCACTCACACATACACACATGTGCATATGCACACACACACACACACACACACACACACACAAATGCAATTAAGCTGAAATAAAAATATTGGTCCATCTGGCACACAGCCAAGATATGGTGAAGAAATGGCACATGTCCTTGCCTAAACATCGAGGGCACACATCAATGCCTGCCCTCACCATATCCTTACTGATCAAGAGAAAGTGGGCACATAGGAAATCAGGGCCAAAGCATTGCCTTGATGATCTTCTCTAGATGCACAGGATCCTAGACAAGAGAAGCTGTGTATTCAGGTCAAGCGGGGCCACTGTAAGAAGCAGCCTTGGGCATGGAGACTGGTGAGTTCACAGTAACACACCCACTCTCTCCTCTGAGGATTGGTATAGTTTGTCAGTTGTCCATTATTTGTGTTTCTGTTCAATTACAAAAAGAAAGTCACATCTATTATGGTGTACTTGTGTAGATTAAATAGCTTTGTAAACGATACTTTATAGGCAATAATTTCTTTGGGGGAATTCGACACACAAATACGGGCCATTCTGTCTGTAGCTGTGCCTGTCTCTGCATGTGTGTGCTCACACATATATGCATGTGTACATGTTCAAACATGCTGGGGTGAGGAGGTTGCATCAGTGGCATGTAAGGGTAATGCTTGTCCATTGCTAACTCCCTCAGTGAGGCCGAGACACACTTGAGGATGCTTTTTATCCTAACCCCACCCTCAGTGGTAGATGCTCTCTGTATTGGCTCTCATCTTTCCCCTCAGTATCAGCGTAAACTTTCTCCCCTCGTCCCCCATCCTCAGTGTGGTATCTCACCTCTTCCCTCATGAGGCTGTGCAAGGAGACAGGTGAGAAGCGGCTCCCATCCATGATAGCGTTAGCTGTCAACTTGGCTGACTCCAGGACATACCCATAAGGCATCGTCTTGGTTAAGGGCCCTCTGAGAAGGCCGGTGAAGGATTATCTTGATCAGGTCCGTGACGTGGGAGAAAGACCCATCTTAACCATGGATAGGACAATTCCCAGGGAAAGGATCCTGGAGTGTATTAAAATGAAGAAAACCAACTGAGCCCTAGCATTCATTGTTCTGACTGTGGGCACCATGTCACCAGCTCCCTCAAGCTACCGTTGCCATGGCTTTACTGCCGTGGTAGACTGTACCCTAGAACTGGGGGCCAGAATTAACCCTTTCTCCCTTCCGTTGTCGTTCTCCTCAGCCATAGCAACAGAAACATAACTGAGACATCATCTATTCACACTTCTCTGGACTGGTAGTGACCCTTGAAGTCCAGGACAGGGAAGGCCATGGCTTCTACTCTAAAATATCTCCCATCCTGGTCAGGAACCAAAACAGATGTCTTCAGGGATTTAGGACAGCTGTATGTTAACAAGACAGAGCTCCCGATTCAGGCCACTGGAGAACGCCACCACCCTCCTGGGCTTCAGCTAGGCGCAGTGAGTAGGGCCTCTCCGCAGAAGGTGGCTGTTACCCTTCGCCATCATGCACTCCCACACATAATAGTCAGTGTCAGAAATACTGCTCCCTTATTATAAATATGCAAAGCTTGGGAGGCAGCAGGCAGGGGGATAAAACACCAGGGATTATTTACGAGCCTCTGACTCCCACACTGGGGCTTTATTTGCTTAATGAATGGCCGGGGCCAGCCATAAGCCTGGGGATTTATTTGTCACCGGGAGCAGAAGACACTAAGATGTGGAGATGTAAAAATGACAAATTCTCCGACTCAGCCAAGGTGGTATTTCATTGCCAGTCTCTCTGGTAGGGTAGAGAAGGGGAGAAGAAGGGAAGGGTGGCAAAGAGTCGCCGCCATGCTAAACAGACAACATGGAGAGTGGCTTGAGGTTGAATGATCAGCCATGTTACAAACTAGGAAACACATTTCCCAGACAGGAAGCAGACAGCGAGGAGTGGGGGTGATTATAAGGGTTCTCCAGGCTTATAGGCATCATCAGCTCACCAAGGGACTTCAGAGAGCTCCCATTCTCAAACTGTCCACCCAGTAAACTATCACGTGTCTGAACAACAGGGACTAGCCCAGCAGAGAGGGACTGTCACCCTGAGCAAATCACTTCCTCTTCTAGATCAGTTTGGACATTTGCAAAAGGAATGCTTAAGATTTGCTAGGAATACTGGTCTGGTGAAACTCTCAAGTGGGTAGAGGCTCTTGTGTGCAGACAGAGTTAAGTTTGATCTGAGATCCTACAAGGAAGCAGGCGAGTTATCCTCTGGCTTCCACATGAGTGCTGTGCCACATGTGTGCCTATGAACACACACATCTACGTACACAGGAAAAGAAGTAAAGAAAATGTAAAGTTGAGGGATATAAGAACCAGTCTGCCTACTCACCCTGACAATCCCACCTACCTATCCAGTGTCAATGGGGATGACTGCCTCACCTTTGTAGGCAACGTCACCTGTACCACCTCCACCACCACCTTCTTCTCATCTAAGCCCCTGACCCTGCAGAGTCAACGTTACAGGAAGATATAGAAGGAGCTGTAGGCAGGCCTGCTTTTCGTCCCACCCAGCTCCCGCACGGCTAGCTTGACACCCAAAATAACAACACACAAATTGTATTCATTTAAACACTGCTTGGCCCATTAGCTCTAGTCTCTTATTGGCTAATTCTCAAATCTTGCTTAACCCATTTCTCTTAAGGTGTGTAGCACCACGAGGTGGTGACTTACCAGGAAGATTCTAGCCTACGTCCATCTTGGGTCGGAGCTTCAACGCGTCTGCTCCAGAGAGGAGAGGCATGGTGATTGCCTCACTTCCTCCCAGCATTCTGTTCTGTCTACTCCACCCACCTAAGGGCTGGCCTATCAAAATGGGCCAAGGCAGTTTCTTTATTAACCAATGAAATCAACACAAATTGAAGACCTTCCCACATCATTTCCCCTTTTTCTGTTTAAACAAAAAAGAAAGGCTTTAACTTTAACATAGCAAAATTACATATAACAAAACAGTTATTAAGCAAGAATTACAATTACAATATTTATATCTACTTTATCTTTTATCATAACTAAGGAAAACAACAACTACAACTACCTATCTATTCTTCAACTGAAAATCGTCTCCTTGGATCCTTTTCTATTTGGTTCATTCAGTAACAGAATCCTTAGATTTTAGCCCGGTTGTCACACCCAGCTAGCGGCTATTTCCCCACCCGCTTTGTAGCCCAGTGAAACCAATATCTAATAGAAGATAAGCAAAAGTTACGCATGACTCCCCTTCAGCATCCTCCTCTCCTGAGCAAGATCAGGCATATGGTGCTATCAACTATTTTTGGCCATGTAGACAGCCATGTAGGCTAACCCATATGGGACAGTGGGGAAATAATCCCCTGACTATACACATGACCTCACACTGTGGAGTATGTTCACAATGGATTATCTCAGAACTATTTAGAGACAGACATATCAGCTTCCACCTTGGTTGAACCATAGTAACTTTTCATATCCCTATTAGTTCCTATTAGAGCAGCTCTGCCCACTATCCCGATATGCATGCCTTTGTTCTTCATAGGCTGTGAATTCTTTGCTCTCTGCAGTCAGTTATGCACCATCTCTCAGCTAGCACTTTGCACATCACGCAAAATTATTTGTAAATCATATTCTTGCTCTCAAAACTTTGAGTAGCTAAAGGATAGGGCTCAAGCCTTTACTCTGATATCCCTAGCGCCTATGAAAGTGCTTGGCATGTAGTAAATATTCACAAAATCAGAGTGAACAAATCAAACTCCCTATCAGATTATCTCAAGATAGCTAAAGAGATTGCATTATGACAGAGCTGAATCAGGAACTATTATATTGGTGATTTTGAGTTTCAGAACAGCACAAGAAAACACACTAGAACTCTAGCACTTAACTGACCTTATACCAAGAATAAAGTTAACAAGATTTGCAGGGCCTGACACCATTCCTAATGACTAGGGTAAGAAACGAGGTCTGACGTGGAAATATCTGATCTCTCATAATCTAAGATCAGGCACCAACTGGGTACCAACATGGATTGAAAATAAAATCCAAGAGTTTGTGTCAGAAGCCACCATAGGTATGTTGAACAAGAGGGACTGGATGGAGACACCTAGAGGCTTATGCAGTGTTTAAAAGGCCAATAGAACAAAAGTATAGAAAGTCACTACAGTATGCAGAAAAGAAAAATTAATTCTAGGAGACTGCTATCAGTGGTCTCTACTACCTAGAGCACAGCAGTGATGTCACTCTGTTACCTTGGCAAGACACCCAGACGCACTGGCATAGCTAGACATCTGCTGTCTGCTCCAACCCATGGGCCCTTCCACCAAACTGCTAGACAACCACGGATGGCTTCCTCTTCCACCTTCCAAATCTTGGGAAACATGCCTGCTCTTGATGTCTTCTTTACAGCAAGGGGACCCGAGAAACATCTGCAGGTTTCGAGCCTCTGATACACAGAAGGCAGCCAAGGACGGAGATGTCATGTTCACTAACAGTCAGCACCCACTGGCCTGGACTTAGTTAAACCTCTTATCTCTCAGCTCTCTTCTCCCTGGAAATGCCTGTTTATGTGTGTCACATATTCACTGGTGACTTTGACATCCCCATTCTCATACCGTTAGGTCATATATATTCAAGAATCAGGAAAAAGTATAGATGTATACACACACACACACACACACACACACACACGAGAATCACCTCACTCTCTCACTGTAGAACTTTTTATTATGACTTTTTATGACACACGGTGTAATGGTTTGCACTGCCCTACTCTCTGATTCTAATATGAGAATGAGCTTCCTGTAATAGAGATCGCTCCGTGCTCAGAGAATTGAATGCCATGACCTTTAAATGACCATAATTCCTTTCTCAAAACTGTCGTCATCCCAATTTCTGTTCTGTCACACGGAGCTCACTTATGAGGTGAGTCTCGGGACTGTCTTAGGGATCTCGTCAGAGGACCCCAAGGGACACAGGTGGGGGAGCAGAACTCAGACTGGACACTTGGTAAAAGAAAGCATGTGACCTGGACACATTTTGGCCTCAGGTTACGGAGTCCTGCTTTCCAATCACTAATACCTCCAACATTAACATCCCAGAATATGAAATGAAGAAATTCTATGTTCAACAAAAAATTCCTACCAGGAAAATCTTTGTTTTGCTCTGAAAACTCGGCTGAGACTTTCTCTCCTCTACAAAAGCCAACAGCAGCTTCCCCAATTTTGTCTACCACTTCAGCCTACCCTGCTCACCCCCTAACTTACAAAACTGACAAAGTCCTCAGTCTGTGGCAGCTTGCTGGCACACGTTCATAACATCAGAATCAATCCAAACAAGATTACAGGGACAAAAAGCCAGTGGCCACCCTTAGAATTCTGGAAGAAAGTGTGGCTTAGAACAAAGAATATTTACCATGCCTCCCAGCTTCTAGGAGAAGGACTTAGCCTGTCCTCCACACACCCTCAAGGGAGCAAGAGCATAGTGGGGACATACTGTTTTATGACACCAGTGTCCCAGGATCAAATGTGCCCTTGCTGCTAAATATGTTCTCCTGCTCTAACCATGTTTAGCTCCGCTGAGCTGAGCCTTTGCCCTCCTCCTGTTCCTATGGAGGACAGTAGAGATGCTATGATAGCCACTGGGAGCATGCACACAGGCATCTGTACTCTGGAAAGCCAAGAAACCACAGTGAGGACATGAAATAAATACACACAGGCAGGTTCTCATGGGTATAAAAGGAATCCTGGAGGCTTTCTGAGACAGGGCACTATCAAAGGGTTCAGAGGCAAAATTCAAAACTACAAAAGATTGACAGTTCTCAGAAAGGCCTGTGCCCTTGAGTACTGGGCAACTGGTGGTGATACCTGGTTGGGGAATCACTCATTCAGGACACCTTCCAGCCACTGACAACTGAAAACTTCCTGCTTGGGATGAGAGAGATGGTGGTGAATAAGAAGAGCAAGGGTGGTGGTGGCGCATGCCTTTAATCCCAGCACTTGGGAGGCAGAGGCAGGTGGATCTCTGTAAATTCAAGGTCAGCCTGGTCTACAAGAGCTAGTTCAAGGACAAGTTTCAAAGACACAGAGAAACCCTGTCTCAGAGGAGGAGGAGGAGGAGGAGGAGGAGGAGGAGGAGGAGGAGGAGGAGGAAAGCAAGGGTGGATACAAGGACCAAACCATGGGACTCTCAAATGTCACAGGCCTAAACAAATTTCATTTCTTTTCCAGGCTGCAAGAAACAGATGCAGCAGGCAGTTTACAAAGACTGGACTCCACTTTTGCTGCATCTATTTTTCTGTTACCTTCTGAAGTCAAGCATATTGAGAAGCATCCAGGACCATGAAATGACTGCAGCGACCCAGAGGTCGATGGGACCAAGCACATAGCCTGATTCTGCAATCTTTCTTCCAGGGACTATTTTCCTCCTTTCTTGGCTCAGGAAGCTTCTTTCAGTATAATTGCAGCATTGCTGAGTGATCGGGGCTAATCCCCATGGGATCAGCATGAAGGGCAGAAGATGTGTCTTGCCTCATGAGCAGAGGAGCTCTGCCTCAGGTTGTACTTGGATCTGAGCTAAAACAACAGCTGGACTCCACGGAGGAACCTGGGAAGCCACAGACCATTCTAAACTTAAGAGGTCACTAGGTTTGTCTACTCTCAAAGCAGCCTGGGTAGGGGAGGGGCCTGGAACTATATCCAGCCCAAGTCCAGTGTCATACTGAGTTCACCGATCATCCCAGGGTCAGGAAATAGATGGATGTCCTTCTGCTAGCACCATGGCTGGTACAAATAGAGCCACCACAACTCCGTGTGGCTCTGCAGGCTTGAAGTGCTATTTCTTTAGGTGCTCAGACTCAAGACACTGAACAGCAACTGAGACGTGAGGTTGGGGTGTCTGATTTCCTAGGCATCCTCCTCCTGTTTCCCTAGATGGGAAAAAGCTCCTCCCTATTCCTCGCGTGCCCCGTTCTTAACAACACCCAAAGCACCAGAAGCAGGGACAAGATGGAAGTCACCTGTCCTCCCTCAGAGGTCATGGCCAGGGCACTCCTATCAACAGCAAGTCCACAGCAAAAGCTTAAGATAAAGAACCATGGAATCTCAACAGAAGTCTCTGAAACTGTCTCAACAGTTTGGTCCAAAGCCCGTTACGTGAAGAGCAGTATACCATGTCGCCATGGTATACTTTGTCTACTTGTGAGTCCAGTCAAACCCTGATACTGTGTTTCACCTCAGCTGTGTTCTGGAGCAACTCCTGTGTCCATAGTCACCTCTTCATCCCCAGACTTGCAGCCTGCCTCCTTCACCTCTTGGGACAGCTGGTGACCTACACTCTGAGGCCTGCCCTCAGTGCTAGGTTCCTCCAGCCTGGCTGCCTCTGGCCTTAGCTATTGTGGTTCCCACAACTGAATCCTTGTTCACACCACCACACCCCAGGTCTCTCCAAATGCTGGTCTGAGCTCGGCTTTCTCTCAGGAATCTCCACCCATCCACTTGGAGCTTCCGCCTCATGTTCTCACTGTAGATACGCTCAACAGAAGCTGATCTCATTTCCTCCATGGCAAACGGCTCCCATCTGTCAAGAGTTTGAGAGTTCAAAACCGGTATTTACACCTCCTTTGTACACTCAAATTCCACTCGAGTCACACCAGAACCCTGTGATGTAGGCCAGGCAAGGAGCGCTCTTCTCATTTCACAGGTGAGGGAACCAGGCCTCAGAGGAGTTATCTCAGATTGAATGGTAGAAAGTTACAGTCAGAGCTAAACTCAGTTTTCATCCTTTCTTTCTCCTCAAAGATCCACACAATCACCAAAACCCAGGCTGTCTCCCTACCTCTCTTCCTGATCCTATGTGTGCTGCCCCTGGCCATCTCCTGTCGCTATACGGTTTCTCACTGCCTGGGTTTTCAGGGTGGCGTCTTGCTTCCCCTTACTATGACTCTATTTCTTGGTCATTGAAAAAGCACTGGTTCCCTACCACCACATAATTCCACAGGGTATTTATCTTATGTTGTAGCTTTCCCAGAGGAAGGTTTCGATGTCTCATACTTAAAAATAAAGCACTGTGCCACACCAGAGTCCTTCACAGGATGCCCCTGCCCCTAGCCATCCTGCTGGCTTTACCTGGCTGCCTCTCCTGAGTTACTTGCCACTCTTCTCGGTACCAGCTTGAGATCCTTTGCCAGCCCGATTCTTTACTTCTCCATTTCATTAATCCCTGTTCTAGTTGTTATTTCTTTCCTTCTACTGTTTTAGGCTTCATTGGCTCTTCTTCTATGTTTAAAGACGGGAATGTAAATTATTGGTTTCAGAGTTTTTTTCTTTTCAAATCAGGGCATAAACAGGCATGAGTTTCTGTTTAAGCAATGCTTTAGCTACATCTCATAAATTCTGGCACACTGTTTTTGCGTTCACTGTCCTGAAGCATTTTCTAAATCTCTTTGTGCTGTCGCTTGTGCTCCTTGGTTGTTTAGGAGGGTTGTCTAATTTCTACATATTTGTGAGTTTCTTAGATGTCTTTCTATTGTTGAAGGAGTTCACTTTCGTCTGGGTGGAGAACCTATTTTGCATGATTTCAATCCTTTTACATTTACCATGGTTTTGTTAGGGCCTAACATGCAGCCTCTTCTAATGAACGCTCCTTACAGAGCTGGAAGGAATCCTGTATTCTGCTCTTGTTGGATGGACTACTCTACAGATGTCTTTTGGACCTGGTTTATAGTGATATTAAAATCTCCCATTTCCTCTTTGCTCTGAGTTGTTCTGTTCATTAGTAAAAGTGGAGTGATGTCTTCATTATCATTGAATTTTCTATTCTTCCTTCAAACTTTTCCAGAATTTGCTTTGTGTATTCTGAGGCTTGCTGTTAGGTGGATGAGTGTTCACACAGGATACGTCTTCCAAGCAGGCTCACCCGCTGTGTTCCTACGCGGAAGCTTTGTCCTAAAAGTCTATCTCGTTCACTTTTAGTATATTTCTATTTTGGTTACTATTTGCCTGGGAAACCCTTAATCACCCCTTTACCTTCAATCTTTTGAAGTTAAAATGCTTTTGAACCCTAAATGTGTCTTCTGTAATATACAGTTGGGCTCCTCCCTCCCCTTCCTTCCTTTCTTCCTCCCTTTCTTCCTTCCTTGTGGTTCATTGGATTGAACCTAGTCTCTCTAGATTTTCTTTTTGAAAATCCATTTTTTTGTGATCTTTGCTTCAGTTTGGAGTGCATAAGCCATCCACAGTATCATCAACTTCAGCAGGGCGTTGAAGTTGGCCCTTCAACACTTGGCTGCTCTACTCCTATCTTATCTTGTTCCTTGATTTCTCCATTGCTTCTTTCACGTTCAATTAGTTGTTTTCTAGTGTGCCATGCTGGTGTGCCCTTGTTGCTGCTTTTTTGAGTTGTGTTCTTTATAGTTTGCACACAGACTACAAGTAACATTAATTTATAACAATCTTGTTTGGAGAATATCACTTTAATAGTATATAAAAACCTTGCTCGAACGTAGCTCTGTTGCCTGCTGTCTGCTTTGCATAAAGAACTGCTATGAAGCCACATTTTATGCATTGTAAGCTTTATAATTATAGCTGTAGGTAGTCACTTCTGAAAGACAGAAAGGGGGGAAGAAAGACAGAAAGGAAAAGGAAAATTATAGAGAAAATGCATTTATATGATCTTTTACATTTCCTGTGCCATTGGCCTTTCCTGGTGGCCCTCACTCCTCTCTAAATGACTTCCTGGTGTCACTTATCTGAACTTGAGAAATTCCGAGTAGTTCTTTACAGGGAAGGTTTGCTTAAAACCCGTCTCCCCGTTTTGTTGTCTTGAGCGTATTTCAATTTCTCCTTCATTTTTGAAGGGCAGTTTTTAGTAAATATAAAATCTCCAGTTGACAGCCTCTTTCTTGCAGTGTTTTGAAGATGTCACACACTGCTTTCTGCCTTCCAAGGATGCTGATGGGAAGCCAGCTGCTGGTCTAATGGAAAATCCCTGTATATGACAGATCACTTCTCTGCTGCTGTTCTCAAAATTATCTCTTTGTCTTTGACAGTTTGACTGTGATGTGTTGGGGGCTGACACCTCTGAGTTGATCCTATTTGGAATCTGTTCCGTTTCTTCGATGTATAGATCATTTTCATAAATGGAGTGAGTGTCAGGATATTATTTTCTCATTTTTTTCAGGCTCCTTCTACCTGCCCTTTCCGCCCAGTTCTCTCATTATGTTAGTCCGATTTCTGGTGCTCTGTTGGTTTGTTCACTGTAAGCCATTGTTATTTTTATTCTATTCTCAGAATTCCAGCTGAACTACTTTCAAATTCAGCGTTTCTCCCTTCCACTTTTGAGACCCTCCACTGAACTTGTTGCCAACTATTATCCTCTTCAGCACCTGCATGTCTCCTTGGCTTTCAAAAACAATTTCTAACCATTTATTGATGTTTTCTAATTAACAAAACGACGTTCTCACAGCTTTAATTTTTTAGATGTGCTTGCTTTGGTGAATGTACTTGTAACAGCTGATTTAAGGGCTACCTAAGAAGGCCAGAGCCTGGGCTTCCTCAGAGAGCTATGGTCCCCATCTTCTCTACCCCTGTGCAGAGCATATTTTCTTATGTTATTGAATTGCTCATAATTTATGGTGAGAACTAGCTGTTGGGCACTGTAAACATTTTATTAATTGTGTGTATTATGAGGGCATATGTGCCAAGGCATGTGTGGTAGTTTGAGTGAAAATGGCCCCATAAGCTCATAGGGATGGGCACTTCTGGGAGCTGTGGCCTCGTTGGTGTAGGTGTGGCTTTGTATGAAGAAGTGTGTCACCGGGGGAGGGCTTTCAGGTCTCAGAAACTCAAGTCAGGCCTAGTGCATCTCAGTCTCTTTCTACTGCCTATGGATCTGGATGTAGAATCCTCAGCTCCTTCTCCAACACCATGTCTGCCTGCACGCCTCCACGCTTCCTGTCATGATGATAATGGACTTGACCTCTGAACTTTAAGCCAGCCCCAATTAAATGTTTTTCGTTTGTAAGAGTTGTCATGATTCTGGTGTCTCTTCACAGCACACGTACAGAGGTCAAAGGGCAAAATAGGGAGAAAGTCTACTCTTTCCACATCACATGAGTCCTGAAGATCAAACTCAGGTCATCTGATTTGATAACAAGCGCTCTTGACAGCTCAGCCAGTCATCTTCCAACCCTGAATATTTCAAATAATATTATGTGCCATCTTTGAAAAGTTGTCCCAAGGGTGTCATTTCTCTCTCTTCCCCTCCCTCAGCTGCCTCCTTCTCTGTACATGTGTGTGCACACGTATAAGTATGTTTACTTACTATCCAAGACCAATTGTGTGCAGCCTGTATTTGCTAACGTCACAGAGATACTGGTTAAACAGTATTTCCTTTAATGCCTCAAACAGTGTGTTTACACTTTTCCCGGGAGCCTCTGTGTGGGTGTTGGGTGTACTGTTTACAATTCTGCTGTTGCTGTCCCCTCCTTCTCTTCTATTTTTCTTATTCCTTTTCTTTTTTGAGACAGAGTCCTGCTATGTGCCCTGGTTGGCCTGGAATTTCTGTATAGGCCAGGTTGCCCTTGAATTCACTGAGATCTGTCTGACTTTGTCTCCAGAGTGCTACTAGGTTTAAATGCATGCACCACCATGCCCTCCTCTCCACCTTATTCTTCTTTTTGTAGTGGAAGCTCAATATCAAGCAGAAGTGAATGATAATGGTTGGGGCTTTCTCCAATTCTCTTGGATATGAACACAGTCCTGAAAGCTTGGACGACTTTCTAGAATCTCAGAAATATGCTGGAGCTCCTCGAAGCCCTCATAAGCATCCAATTCTTCTAATTTCCCTTATTTGATACCTGGTTGGTTTCTTATCTGCCAAAATATCACTAATCCTTACAGCAGTTATGCTAACCACTTGTCTTTGTTTTGCTTTGTTTTGTTTTTAACAAACGTCATGGTGATGGTGCTGCCTATACCCAGTGAGCCCCGAGTCTAGTCAAATGAGGGAAATATTAGAAGTAGTCCATTTCCAGGAAGTTCCTGCAATGGTGACTCTATGAAGAGGAGCTTGGGCCCATTCTGCCCCCTCTAGTGGCTGCTCTCTGGTGATCTCCACAGCTACTGTGGATGGCAGGGTGGTGGATGGATTCTAAGAATACTGCAGGGGAGGGAGGGGAGTGCCTGCCAATGGGACAAGTTAAAATCCCACAGTTTATTGTCATGAATATTTCAAGACAAATTCAGACATTTCTCTTGACCAAATATTTAATGGATGGGTTAAAGTTGTTGGTTAATTTCTAGCATTCTGGACAATTTTATTTTGACAGTTTCTGTCAGTGTTCATACTGCTTTTACAAAGGAGTGGTTTGTTTTTTTTTTTTTTTTTTGAAGACCTTTTCTGTGTTGTCTTGTGAGTGCTTGAGCCACAGGCTTTTGCACACATCCCATTTTTTCTGGTCACCAAGAGTCCTTCCATGCAGCTATCTGGCATAAGATGCTGACCCCTTACTACTGTGACTAGTGACAATGGTCACAAACCACAATTCCTTTAGCTATGTTCACCTGACAATAAGAACCACTATGATAGATGACTCTGTCCTCATTTTGAAGATGAGGCAATGAAATGACTTGCCCAAATTTGCCAAGTGAATAAGGACTCTCGATGTGAGGAGTGAACTAGGCCTCTGCTTACCAATCTCACACTTACTCCTACAATTAACACAGAACCTCCATCTTCCCCTCCCATTCCACCCTAGTCTCCCCTGTGCTCACTGAGAGGAAAATATGCTCCTCTTCATATTTTTCCTTAATCCAGTGGTTCTCACCCTCCATAAGGCTGTGACCCTCTAATATAGCTCCTCATGTTGTGGTGATCCCAACCATAAAATTATTATTTTCATTGCTATCAAAACCACACTTTTTCTATTGTGATGAATTACAATGTAAGTATCTGTATTTTCCAATGGTCTTAGGCAACCCATGTGAAAGGGACATTAACCTCTCAAAGGAGTTGAGAGTTGGCAGAGGCTGCTTGTTCGTTCCAGGCTGCCCAGACCCAAAATAATCACTCAGAAACTATATTGTTTGCAATATTGTTTGGACAATAGCTTAAGCTTATCTCTAGCTAGCTCTTACATCTCAAATTAACCCATCTTTATTAATCTGTGCATTACCATGAGGTTGTGGCTTACCAGCAAGGTTCCAGCAAGCTCCCACAAGCGTCATTCTCCTTCAGTGGCTACATGGTGTCTCACTGACTCTGCCTACTTTCTCCCAGCATTCAGTTTAGTTTTCCCACATAGCTTTATTCTGCCCTACCACAGGCCAAAATAGCTTCTTTATTCATTAACCAATAAAAGCAACACATATACAGAAGGATTTCCCACACCATTTCCACTTTTCTGTTCAAATAAAAAGGAAGGTTTTAAATTTAACATAGTAAAATTACATATAACAAAGCAGGTATCAAGCAAGAATTACAGGTACAATATTTATATGTACTTTATCTTTTATCATAACTAAGGAAAACTATAACTTTCTATTCTTAAATTCCATCAAAGACTCCAGAAGGATATCATATTATCTGAGTAAATAGGATGTTCACTGTAAGCAATTTCCAAAAATCTAGAATTGACAGAAACATCTCACTGCCTGGACAGTCACTCAAAGTTCTGTATTGTTTAAGCATCCATCTTTAGCCTACAGGCCCATAGTATCCAAATTCCATAGCATTGCAACGTGTTCATTTCTATATCATGCCAAGAGCCACAGGTCACTGATGGAAGCTTATAAGCATACAGGACTATATTCTTAGTCCTGCAATCTATGAAGGGAAGAGTCTACCTTAGAAGAGCTTTGTTCTTGACTCTGATTCCCGAGCCACAGAAGGAAATAAAGGGAAAAACAAGGGAAATAAAGGGGAAAAAAACAAGCATGATAATTCTGCAGTGATTAATTTCGCATCTGATAAATGCCAGGCGCTGGGCTTGGCATTGGTGAGTCAGTGGTGACTAAGCATCTCGGTGCCTGTGCTAAATGAGACCTCAGCAGCAGAAAGTAATGAATGACAAAGACCATCCAGAGGCACAAAGTACCACAAGGATCTGACCCCACCTGTCAATCTGATCGTGCGTGTCTGGCACCTAAACGTTAGCAGAAGTCTGTCTCACTCCCTGTTCTGCTCAAGCTATGAGAGCAGCAACATCTGCCCTTGTTTAGGTGTTTGAGCCAAAGATAGAAGGAAACAGAATAAGGGTCAGTCATCAGGAAGACATCAACAAGGAAAGCTACAGAAGTTAGAAATCTGAATTCAATACTCTAAGGATTGTGTGGGAGACGTTTTCTTTATTTACTTTAAAAAGCCTTTACATGAGACATTTACATTATGAAAATGTTGCTTCCGTTGAGAAATGAATTATTTCTTCCTTTCTGAGAGTTACTCAGAGTCTTGAAAACACATTTCTCTTTTCTTTGGCTACCGGGAGGCTTATATCCAAGTGAGACTGTATTTAACAATAGCAATTATATTAATAGTATTTGGTTTGTTTTTTTCTGAGTCATGAGTATCGACATTTGTATTTCCTCTGTCCCTATTCCTTATTTCTAGTACTGCCTTGTCATCAATTCATGACGAGTGTACTCAGTAAATGATGGAGGAGAGTCATCTTTCTATCTGTTGTTTCATTGGCTAAGTAATAAAGAAACTGCTTGGCCTCTGATAGGACAAAAAATTAGGTAGGCAGAGTAGACAGAACAGAATGCTGGGCGAAAGAAGCTGAGTCAAGGAGTCGCCATGATTCTCCTACTGGATACAGACGCAGGTTAAGATCTTCCCTGGTAAGACACCTCGTGGTGTTACAGGAATATTAGAAATGGGTTAGATCGATATGTAAGAGCTAGCCAATAAGAGGCTGGAGCTAATGGGCCAGGCAGTGTTTAAAAGAATACAGTTTTCGTGTAATTATTTCGGGGCATAAGCTAGCCATGTGGGCGGCCGGGTGCCGGAGACGCAGCCCCTCGGCTCCTATTACAACAAGTAAAAGCTACTTTCTTAAGATGCATAACAAAAATGTTTTAGGTGCTTTTGTTTATATGGAGTGGTTTTTGCAGGGCTACTGAATAAGGATTGAAGAGACGAGATTCCCACTGCCTCTCATTAAAGAATTGGTCTCAAAGGTTATCAGTTTGCATCAGCAAAGGCATACAACTAGGCTGGACATAAAGGAGACAATGCCACAGAAACCTGAAGAGAAAGAAAGTCTAATTGGGAAGGTAGGAGATCTGAGGATGACCAGAAGGTTGAGAAGAGGTCAGCCTCCAGGAGATATCCTAAGGAGGGGACTTTTTTCCATACTGCCTCAGGAGTGTGCAGAAATCTCAGACAGGGCTGATGTTCCCAGCCTGAATTCTTGGCTCTCA
Source organism: Microtus ochrogaster (assembly GCF_000317375.1). Lineage (NCBI taxonomy): Eukaryota > Metazoa > Chordata > Mammalia > Rodentia > Cricetidae > Microtus > Microtus ochrogaster. The sequence continues at coordinate 1,998,172 of NW_004949124.1, read as the reverse complement.
CTGTGGAATCAGAATGTGTCTGAGCTCACAGAACACATGGGTTCAGACATGACCAGTGTGGACCTCAAACTAAAGAACTCTTCCTCAGTTCTGGACCTGATACAAACCTGGAGGCTGTTTCAGTCCTCAGGATGGGCTGAGGAAGGATTCTCAAAACAAGAGCTGAATTTTCTGCCAACTCAGCAAGTAGAAGCATGGCATCCTTTAAATTCAATTTGGAGGAATAAAGAAATGTTGACTTTTTTTTTTTTGCACCCTACTGTTATGGCCTGAAATTCATATCCGCCACATGGGATATAAATAAATGCATAAACAAACCCAAGGCCAAAGTGCTTGGGAGGCATTGCCAATTTGCTGTGTGTTCACCCTCAGGGTCCTGCAACCTTGAGCGTGCAAGGGCTGACAGAAAGTAGCTTAATACGCACCATCTGGGGGCAGGAGTACATTGGGAAGGATGCAGAGGTGAAAAGACTAGCAGCCCAGACTTTACAAAGAATACAGTTAAATGTAGTACAGGGGCAGCAATAAAACACTCATTAAAAACAGACCAGACATACAGGCATCAGCGTATTTGTGTTAAGTACTTCAGACGAACACTACCTGGTCAGAAGACAAAGGTGAAGAGTAACAGGGCACCCAGGGGGCTAGGAGCATCGGGTTAGGGAAAAGAGCTGAGAGAAGGGTTGATAATACAACAAGCGAGGGACCTGTGCTGTGAAAAAATAGTTTGCATCCAGTGCTAGAGAAGGAGGAGAGGCCATTTCTGCATAAATAAGGAGATTTTTTTTTAAAGGATGAGGTCAGACTGGGCTTTGAAAGACACAAGGATTTAAATGGAAAGAGGTGCTCTGAGGAACCCTGCAGGCCAGAGCAGGGGAGGCTGTGGACTTTCATCAACTTGTGCTTGGGACTGCAAGTGTCCATTACATGTTTCATCCTGGGGGACTCCTACAGTGCATTGTGATGAAGGAATAACTGGACGCGTTGGTCATGGACAAGGTGACTACCCTCAGATCTTTAGACTGTGGATTCTACTTAAGGAGGGAAGGAAATCACACTCCTTCCGGCAGTGAAGAGCCCTGGTGAGAAGGATGCTCCTGGGTACCAATTTCAATCCTTGAAAGAGGAATGATTCATTAGAGATGGATGGAGCAGATACAGAGAGGAACTGGGAAATATACTGCTATCGCCTGGGCATGTGAACTGATCAGAGAGAGAATGAAACAAATGGAAGAGAGTTCAACAAAAAAATAAAAAAAAAAAATGTAGAGCTAGAGCATCATGAAGAAGATGGGTCTCAGGAGGCGAATCTGAGGACTCAGGTCTAAGTAGTGGGGCATATAGAACATAGAGGGGTTAGGAGGAAAATGACCAGGTCAGGTGACAGCATGCTGAGCCTGCTGTCCCAGTGGACCACACTGACTAATGAGGAGCAGGTGCCTCAGGAACAGACATGTATTATTCAAGGGTACCCTCACTTTTACACATTACAACTCAGCATTTCAAAACGACAAAATTAGTGAAAGCCACAGTCATCTAGCCAAAAGGATTCCTCGCCTCACACAAGCATTAATAATAGGGCACTTGAAGTAGTTAGCTCCCCTGGTGAATATAAAATAGTCTTTAATATTTTTTTAAAAGGTGACTTACACCTCTCTTTTCAAAAACTCATCTCCTGTGTTAAGCAAAGCATATCTCCATATGAATATAGAACGAACTGGGAGACTTGAACCAGGTAAAATCCATCAAGGGAGACAGCAGGAAGGAAGGGAAGAATCTTCACAGCCACACCAACAGAGAGCTGAACTACTGAAGAGAATGATGGGTGGCTCAAAAAACGGAGGTGTTCTTGGCCTCTTTGAGGTCAGTAGACCCCCATCGTCTTCCCTCTCCTCTTCTATCCAAAGGATGGAATCAAGGGAGCTGTGTCTATAGCATGTCCCATGCCTGCTGATATTATCGCCTTCTCTCTGTTGAGATGAAAACCCTTAGGTCATTCTTCTCTTCCTTGCTCTGCCTTAAATGATGTGAACAATCCACTAGAAGTCTGATGGCTTTCATTTCCAAAGAGATCAGCATCAGCCTCCTTCCCATTGCTGCTATCACTGCTGCCCCCTAAGCTAAGCCACCATCATCTCTGGCCTGCGTTATTTGAATATGAATACTCTCCTAATGAGTCTCTCATTTCCTACTATTGTCTTCCTAAAGACGATAGTTAATAACAGTCTATTAGAATGGCCCTCTTAAAAAAGGTATGTATGCATGTGTTTGTGTGTGTGTATATGTGTGGTTGTCATGTGTGCACGGGTACATACACATGGGTATGCTTGTGTGTGCACACTTCTGTTGACATGGGTATCTCAGTGGTTTTCAGCTATGCTGGTGGCCAGTGACCCTCAGTGATTCTTCTGCCTATGCCCATCTTGCCTGCGAGCACTGAGGTTAGAGGTACACATGGCCATATCCAGTTTTGTTAATGTGGATGCTGGAGATCTGAACTCAGGTCCTCCTACCTGCATAGCAACTGCTCTAACCCGCTGATGTATCTCCCCCAGCCAGAGTGGGCTTTTGAAAAAAAGTCAGACAATGTCCACAATTTTCTCAAAACCCACCAGTGGCTCCCCACTCCCCATTGAATTCAAGCCAAGGCCCCTTTTTATGGTTTATAAAGCTCTTCTTATTGTAGCCTCTACCTCCTCTCTTACTTCTCTGGAGCCTTGCCCTGGTCCACCCCAGTTGCACCACACTCTCCTTCAGGCCTTTCAATATAATGCTATGATGGCTTGAAAGAAAAATGGCTTCCAAAGAGAGCAGCACTATTAGGAGGTCTGGCTTTGTTGGAATGAGTATGGCTTTGTTGGAGGAAGAATGTCACTGTGGGGACAGGCTTTGAAGTTCCCTATGCTCGGGATACCACTGAGTGGGTCAATTGACTTCCTGTTGCCTGTAAGATGTAGGCCTCTTGGCTGTTCCTCCAGCACCATGTTTACCTGCATGCTGCCATGCTTCTTGCCATGATGATAATGGGCTGAACCTGGTAAACTCTAAGTGAGCCACCCCAATTAAATGTTTTCCTTGTAAGAGTTGCTGTGGTCATGGTGTCTCTACACAGCAATAGAAACCCTAAGACAAGTGCCTACCTCAAAGCCTTTGTTTTAGTTCCTCTTTCCAACTAGACATTTTCCAGATATTGCAGTTTCAAGCCCCTTATCAACTTTGTCTTTGCTCAAATCTCACTTTCTCTTTCTCATACAATGTACTGTGGCAACCCCACCACCTGTCCCTTACGGTGTTTCTGCTCTTCCAGCTGGCCTGCATTTGTCCTTTTCCGTAGCGTTTACTTCCTTCTAACTTGCTTTATTGATTATGCTTATTATTTATTGGCCATTTCCCCCTGCTAAAATGAAAGCTAGAAGGGTTCTTTGTTTTATTTTACACCTGGTCTGTAATAGTTGTTCACTAAACAATCTAGGAATGAAAGACAAGGCTTTTAGACAAACGGGAAAACCCACAACTCAACAATTCTGGTCAAAGACATGGCAGCTGGAGACATGGTTGAGTAGTTAAGGGCAATGGCTGCTCTGGAAGATTGGGATTCAATTCTGAGCACACACAGCAGCAAATGTGTGGCGCTCCAGTCCCAGGAGAATTCAGTGTTCTCTTGGCCTTCACAGCACCAGGCACACATGTAGTACACAGGCATACATGCAGATAAAACAGCCATATACTAAAACAAAAAATAAATGTGGCAGCTGAAAATGGAGGTTAAGGATCCAGTCCTGTAGAAGCCCTAGTCTACAGCTGTGGGGCTCAGATAGCTCTTTGGGACCTTCCACAAACAGGGAGAGAGATATTAGTTTTTTTTAGTACTTTCCCATAAATTATTTAATTATCCAACTAATGCATATTAAGGCCATACTATTTATAAAGATGCATGAGATACCGTGCCACATAGATGAACCAGTAAAGAAAGACTGACACAGTCTGGTAACAACACACCACTCTTTTAGCCTGCTGATGATGCTCTTAAAGCACAGACAACAGAATGATGTCATCTGCGCTGGGCTAGCAGGGAAAGCACCCTCTGAGGTCTCCATAAGCCTGCTCCCAGAGAGACCTACCCCACGTTGCTGTCACGTTTACTTGCTGCCATCCTCCCTTGCTGTGATCTACAACAGGCCTGAAGACCAGCAGCTTTATCTTATTGTAAGACCCTTTGCTCACAGAAAGATCGACTTTCCCTCATGTGGCTGTTCCTTCACACTCCCCTTAGGAAGACTTTTAATGCTACAAGTGATCATGACAAGGCAGACTTTTTGTCCTGACCCATCAGAATTCCCAGAAAGCCTTGGAAGGCCTCACCAGTGAAATGATATGCCCTCCATTTTATCCAACCACTGCATTGTGCTCGGAAACGCAGCACACTGTGCTTTGAAAAGAAACACATTGGATGGAGCTTTCTTTTCTCTGGGAACCCGAGGTTCACATTCAAAACAAGCAGTGTTTTTCTTCTTGCCTTCCCGATTATTATCACTCAATGACAACACTACCCTCTTCATCGGGACATTGATTTATTAAGTGTCCTTTTGTGCTGAGGATGTAATTCAGAGCAAGATAAACAGATGTGCATTCACTCTAGGAACTTGTACTTCAATGCTTGATATTAACAATGCACCAACCAGAAATGATTCTTCGAGAAATTGCGCACTGGCTGCACTCCATCCTGAGTGCGTTTGGGTAGTCGGAAGTATGTGGGCAGCCTTCCGGTGGGAGGTACAGATACAGGCTCCAGGAGTCACGTGCAGGGTGAGAAGAGGTCCAAGGTCAGGTTGCTCAGGAAGGGAAAGAGCACTGGCAAGTTGCAGGCCTGGCTGGGACCGAGGCATCTGAGTCACGTGTCCAGTATGACACATTCAGGAAGATGAGGAAAGTCCAGCCGACACTGGAACATCAGAACCTCAAGCCTGGGGAGTCATCTCAACACCCTCGCGTTAAATAGCATCCAAGGGGTCAGGATGAACTCAACCATATTTAGTGAAGACGTGCAGGTCATTAACCTTCATACCCTAAGACAGTCACAGCCCATAACCAAGGAACATGATCTTTTTCTTTTTCAGCTTTTTGGATAAAAGATAAAAGATTGATGGGCAGAACTTCCATAATCCCTGCCCCATTTGGATAAGAGGCTTAAAACCCGCCACTTCCCTGTGTTCCCTACAGTGATCAGTTATTTCACAGTAAAAATGTCACTTTCTACAAAAGGGCCTAGTGAGACCGTGGGGGCTATCTATTCTTCTTCAACTGCATTTCTGAATGTCACTACTGTCTTGCTGGCCTCCCTGGAATGTTTGCCTCTGTGGAACAAAGCAGACAATAACAGTAACATTCATAGTAGTATCAAATTCTGTAAGAGCAGGTTAGAATAGAAGAATCATTGGGGCAAGTTGATTCTAATGGAATATCTCATTCGATTCTCTCGGGGATTCCAGTGAGATTTGTGCTATTACTGTCCTCATAGAACACACACACACACACACACACACACACACACACACACACACACACTAGAACTTACAAATGTGCCTGGATAGTAGAGATGGGGATCAAATCCAGGCAGGCTGCCCCAGCCTTACACATACATCCAGAGATAAACCAACATATAGGCATTGTTTGGGACTTCGATGCTTTATAGTTAATAAATGAGATGCAGAAAGTTATGTCAAGTACCTGTCTTTTGAACAACACTTTTAAAACTGTTTTCCATAGTTTGATAGCTTCATACATTTCAATAGTGAAGTTTAGTCATTTACACACACACACACACACACACACACACACACACACACACACACACACACACTACTTTCATAGTTTCTTTCTCTGTGTGGTCCATTGAATCTAATTAGTTACTTGCCTGGTCGTATGTAGGAACTTATTCAGTAACAAAGGGGACACTTATCTGTGACTACACAACTGAAGAAAGCAATACTGCTTGATCAGCAAGTGTAAAACGCCAATACCTCCTCTTAAACGTGGATCAGGCCAATCTTGTGCAGAGAACACCAGCTGCAGTGACTTATGACTCTGCAAGCTGTATCATGCCCAGAAATGTTTGTTCTTTCTTTCTTTCTTTCTTTCTTTCTTTCTTTCTTTCTTTCTTTCTTTCTTTCTTCCTTCCTTCCTTTCTTCCTTCCTTCCTTTCTTGCTCTCACTCTCTTTCTTTCTTTTTATCTTTTGAGACAGGGTTTCTCTGTGTAATAGTCCCAGCTGTCCTGGAACTTGCTTTGTAGACCAGGCTGGCCTCGAACTCACAGAGATCTGCCTGCCTCTGTCACCCACCACTGCCCAGCCAGAAAATATCTTTTCATTGTACATCTCCCACTCCTGACTCTTCCATTCTTTCTGCCCTCTCGTCCTCAACATTCTCTGAGCTTTGGAAATGGTTGAACAACACTTTTGACCACTAGACTACAGGCCAAATTTGACCCACTATGAGTTATTCAAATATCCAGGAACATCTCTAATAGGGACAAATCTTGTTCCCCACTCCACCCCTGTATCCTCCACTGTTCTTTGCTTCTCAGATCATTCACCAGTGCTGTGCATTTCAAGTTCATGAGGTAGGGATCAAACTCTCCTCTACAGACAGACAAGGCTCTGGGAGGTGGAGCCCCTCAGAGGTTCAGGTGCCATAAAGCAGCCTTGCTAACACACCCCATCCAGGCTCACATCGTTGTGAGGAACCCAACCCCACACTTTGCTGGCAGGATCCAGAACACAAGTTGCCCAGTGCCATGCTTAGCTAGAAAGTGAGCACTCCTCTGGGCGAAAACAGTAGGACCTCACCCTACGAGGAACTCAAAGAGGGAGGCAGAGAACCTCACCTTGTGGTCAACCCTTCCACCTAGATCCCAATAAGGAAAGGCTTACTGGGTGATAAGGACGACCATAAGATCAACCCATTTTGATTCCCGTGGGGAAACCAGTTAGACTGCTGGGATACTGGAAAGTCCTGATTCATACCGCACCTGAGACCCTTAACCTTTCTCGTGATCCTGCTTCCTACCCGTAGCAAAAGAGAAAAATGGAGTCTCCTGTGCCCAGGATTCCCCTGAGGGGCCATTCACTGGACCGACTACCCATCTTCAGAATCAAGTCTACAAAGGACTCTGTCCTGTAAGATCTACAGGTGACATGTTGGTCAAGTAGACACAGAGGGAGGGAAGGCCCCAAGGGCTTCTCTAGATAACCCCCGACACTGTGCCCTGTATCTAAACTAGCCTGAGCTAGTGGTCTTGAGGGAATTATTTTAGAAGTGGTAGACTAGTGTACCCAAGTCTGGCTGTACTTCAGATCCCTTAAGAGAGCCCTTTCTCAAAGCTGCAGATTCCTGGGCCATACCTAAGATACACTGAGCCATAAACTCTACAGACGGGCCCTCCACCCTGCCTGCAGACCATCTCTGCTGACGACCGTCATTCTCTGATGAATTTTAGATACAAAGGACTCGTCTTTTCTCTCACAGCCAGAAAGGGGATGATGCCTAACAGCCAGAGTTGTGCTGTGAGCATCACAGCTTATCCAGGCACCTCCCTCTCTAAGCTCTCTCTCAGTGCCTGTACCCAATCCAGTCTGGGCAGCATTGGCTCACAGCCAAGTACCAGCCCTTTGGGGCTGCAGCTTAGGGTCCATAATAGGAGGATTTAAAACATCTTAATCCAAAGCTGCCAAGCATGTGAGATGCCTCCAAACTCCCAAGAGCCAGCTCCCAGCTCTTGGGGAGAAATAGCCCATAAAAGGTCCAGGAGATCATTTGCTCTCAGCCAGAGGGTGTGGCAGGGAGTCAGGGAAAACCCCAAACCCCAAGGAGGACTCCCTAGGGAGCCCATATTAGATGGGGACAGGGAGGGGATAAACGGGTTGACTCCCCTTTTGTGATATTTTTATATTTTCTTTTATAATAGAAATTATAGGCCTGAGGATCTTTGGCTTACGGCTAGGGAATATCAAAATGGCCAGATGAGTGCTTCTCCCCATGAAGGCCCTGGTATGAGAGATGGTAAAATGAAAATGGGACTCTGTTATCTGACAGCACTGATTGGGTTTAAGACCTTGCTTGGGGCTGGGAGGTGGCTCTGTGGCTAAGGGGCTTGCTGTGCGTGTCTAATAACTGGAGTTTGAGTCTCCTTAACCCATGCACATGGCAGGTGTCACCTGTAATTCCTGCCTCAGAAAGCAGGGTACCCCCCCCCCCAGGACATGCTGGCTAGAAAGACTACCCATACCAGCAAGCTCTTATTTTGATGGAAAGACCCTGCCTCAGTGGAAAATGTGGAAGAGTAGATGGGGATGTTTATGGGCATCAAACTCTCGGGCCTCTACCAGCATTTACATACACATTCTTCTTAGCTGGGAAGCCAATAGTTGGGGAGCCCTTTCTTTGGATGAATGGGACGATTCCTAGGTAGCCAGACAAAGAATGCCAGAGACACCAGACCTCTCCACCCCCATGCCTGCCTCAGTTATCTTCCCCTCCTTTGGTGGATTCTTCATTGTTCCTCCAGGGCACACTATCCAGACAACAGGGACTTGCCCACTCTCCAGCTTATGAGGTTTGTTAAGAGAACGGCATGAACTCCAAGTTGCTGTCTCCTGTCTCTGTCTCAGGCCAGGCCAGTTCCCTGGAGAAACCCCTTACATCTCTGAGGTCATTTGCCAGGATTCAGGGCTTGCTGCTACCTTCAGGTCATTTCTTCAAGGACCCTGGGTGGGTCAAATGCACTCCCCACAAGTCCATCTTCTTCCCCTTCCCTTACCCTCACCCATGCAGTCAGCCTATAGTCATAAAGGAAAAGGAAGAGAGTGCAGGCAACAGAAAGCCTCTCTCAATGCCTTTGCAAATCCCTTCTATTCCTGTATGAAGCATTTTATCCAGCCGCTTCCCTGTGGTTACACATTTACATCTTTTGCAAGCCTGTTTTCACAGCCCTTCCCTGCTCTGCTCTGGGTGTGGTGGTCCATCTGTCCCTATTAGTGTCATTCATCTTGGGCACCCCTTCTCAGTGCCATAGCTTATCCTAAAATATACATGTGGGGGCAATTACCGCTCAAGTGCACCAAGAAAGATAGCCCCCAAGGCTCCTTAGCCATCCCTAGTACCCAATCAAGGGCTCCTGAAGCAGTTCAAAATGGTAAGAGACTGGCTTAGCAGTTGGGCTCCCAGGTACCAGCCAGGTGCATGGTGGAACCACACTGAACGTTCCTTCTTTGGCCCTGCTTCATAGAGTTCATGGAGTAGAGAGAGGGGTACATTGAAAGAAGGCGGAGACTCAGTCTGGGGAAGAATGCGAGAGAGCACCCAGGGAAAGACTGAATGGACAAAGCAAATGGCATGTTTCTTAGAGCATCAGGCAAAATAGCCAGAGCTGAAAGAAGGGTCCATGCCCTAAGTCTGCCGGTCCATAAAATCCGATTCCCCTTCATTCCGGATTCTGCACAGATCCCCCAGGATTCCTTTCTGATTGCACATTAAACTTTACTGTGACACACAGCTTGTAAACGGCATCAAAACCATTTACGACTGCCTTTATATGCCTTGGTTTAAATAATAAACATTTTTATTTCATTCTTCGGCAAAATGAAACTCTTGGGTCAGGGGGAAAGTTTAGAAAAGAGTAGGACCAGGAGTCTGGGAGGCAAGGCAGAGGGAGCAGAAAACAGGTGCCGTGGACCTTGATGTGGACTGGCGGGTTCTCATCCAACCACATCAGGAAGTCTCATCTCATCATCCCTGGGCCACATGCTGACCACCATTTGTCCTGTTATGGTCAATAAAGCCACAGTTCTAGTGGTCAAGGGGCTATGTTGATGGGCA
>NW_004949124.1:1979770-1988198 GCF_000317375.1 Microtus ochrogaster | reverse complement strand
GGGCTATGTTGATGGGCAAGGGGCTATGTTGATGGGCAAGGGGCTATGTTGATGGGCAGAGGGCTATGTTGATGGGCAGAGGGCTATGTTTATGGGTAAGGGGCTATGTTGATGGGCAAGGGACTATTTCGGTGGGTAAGGGGCTATTTCGGTGGTTAAGGGTCTATGTTGATGGGTAAGGGGCTATGCTGATGGACAAGTGGCTCTGTTGATGGACAAGGGGCTATATTGATGGACAAGGGGCTATGTTGATGGGCAAGGGGCTATGTTGATGGGCAAGGGGCTATGTTGATGGACAAGGGGCTATGTTGATGTGGTAAGGGGCTACGTTGATGGGCACAGCTTGTGGAACCCCTACAGGAAGCAGATTCAATGGATCACACAGTTCCACAGTGAATATGCCCAGAAAGAATAAAGATGGCAAGATATTCTGGAGAGGAAGGGACCAAGGGGTGAAATTTAGGGGTTATGAGACTCATTAAGGCAACAGAAGTGAGCAGGAACCCTGCAAGACCCCCGTGGGCTGGAGATTGGCACGGATGCCCTGGCGTCTTAGAGGTTTGGTAGCCACAGCCGTTTGCATTTGGAAAGCTCTAGACGCAGGCAGGACTGCACCACAGCTCCTTAAAAGAAAATCATTCAAACTCCCAGGCCTCTCACTAAAGCTGAAGTGTCAGCAGCCAGCAGCTTGTTACTTTCCTTAACTAATGCCTTTCTATTTCCTGCAGAGTAAACAACCTGATTCCATTAGATGTTGTAAAATATTTACCAAGCAGCAAGGGGGCTGCCTCCTTCCCAGCATGCAGGAGGGAAGAGAAACCAAGGTCGGGCCTCTGCACAGGGATCAACAGCCCTCACCAGCGGCTTTCAATCAGTGACTCTTCAACCAGAGGCAGGCAGACTGGGGAGAGGAGGAGGGAGAGCTGAGAGGCACGTGACACCCAAGTGGCACACAGACAAGATCAGCTTGAAAAGCTTGAGGACCAAATACACCATGGGCTCTTGTGCAGACTCCAGGAACGTTAAAGGAAAGTTGGCAAGAAACTGGTAAGATCCAAATGATGTCTGAGCGAGACAGGGATGCACCTGCGGTAGTTTTCACTTATGTCAATTATAAAATGTGATGCGACCTTGGAAAAGCCAGGTGAGGGTACGTGAGAACTCTCTGTATCTTCCTAACTCCTTTTCTGCAAATATGAAATTATTATAACTACACATTTGTATTTAAAACCATGGATATGCAGCCTTCTTGGAGGGGAAGAATCTGCCATCACAGTTGGTCCAGGTTGGAGGATCTTACGATCTACAGGACTCTTCTCCGCATCAAGCTTATCCCGAGCCTCAGGCTGAGCGGAACTAAAGAGGAACTGTATAAAGGAGTCGGAGCAGCAGGGACGGCATTGCAATAAAAATGTAAGGCAAGGGGCTGGACAGAGATGCTGCACCCGCTTAGGAAAACCACTCTGGTAAGAAGTCTTCTGGGTAGAGGCAGCGGAACGAGTAATTTAGAGACCCTTCAGCCTGCTCTGACTTTGCATGCTCCTATGCCTGGATGCTCACTCCCTTCCCTGGCTCTCTTCTCCTCTGAGACAGCAGTGTAGTACTCACGAGGGGTGAGGGGCAGACACAGTGAGTAGAAGCCATGCTGCGGAGCCTGTTTGTTTGGGCCACCTGTCTGAGCGTGGCTTCGAAGACAGTTTTACATGTTCTCCACCTTTATCATCAGTGGAGCTGGAGGTGAAAAGATTACCCTTCACGTTGTAGTGGGCTTTCTATAATTAGTTAAAGGCCTTGGAACAAGAAGGCTTCTCAGTGAAAGCAGGCTGCCTCATGAGAGCGACCCAGAGAACAGAACTCTGTTTGGGCTTCCGGCCTGGCTCCTGTCCTGTGGGATTCATTCTCAAGACTGCAGCATGAGTCTTATCTGAACTACCAGACAGTTCTGCAAAGTTCAGGCCTCCCACCTCCCGCAACTGCATGAGCTCCTGTCTTAAAACAAGTCCCTCCCTTTCTCTGCCTCTCCCTTCCCATTCTCTCTCCCTCTCCCCATCTCCCCCAGCCTTCCCATACTGTAGTGCTAAGTCTCTAAAGAACCCTAACCCATACAGGGGATGATGAAATTCAAATGTCCCAGGCAGAGGTCCAACCCCTTCTCCATTTACTGGTCTGTTGACATTGCTTCTGTGGGCTCAAAGGCCATGGCATCTTCCCCCGGTGCAGCACCTCTTCGTGACTCAGCCACTGAAATAAAGGCTTCATATTGATTGTTTTAAGCGGATGTCTTTCCCCGTGCTCAAAAATGACAGCTCAGTGACAGAGATCTCAGAAACAGCTTAGTGGACATCCCCGTCACTATCTCTCATTTTCAACTCAAAAATAACACATCACTCAGCTCCCCACTGCTCGTCCCCAGACACACGTGCACTGGGATGACAGGATATCCTTGGTGACGAGAATGAGTGTGCCACCTGCCAAGGAGAGATGCTCGGTCTGTGTTGACGGATCCAGCTCCTCAGCTGAGCGGTCTGGTGCTTCTCTTAGTTGTTCTGCTCACTGTGCCTCTGTCACCAAGGAGAAGAGTGTTATCCAAGTGGACTTTATGGTGACAGGAAGCCAGAGACTAGAGTCACAGTCTCAGTGTCAAATTCAGCCCTCAGTCATTCATCGGGTCTCTTTTCCATGAGCCCCGCCTCCTCGCTCTGTGGAGCAGAGGGTCTGGGCTAACAAACATTAGTGACCATTTGCATGAGTAGATGCCATCCCAGAGGCCACATCCTAGAAGTCACGACAGGATAGTTTAGAGGTCAAACAATGTGAGGAAGTTGGGCACCATCCAGGGCCTGATCCCATCCACTCTTTGAATGTCTTTTTAAGGAAGTTGAGCAGGGAATAGCAGCTTGCACCCTGTGGAAGCCTAGTCTCCTGCAAACCTGCAGCAGCATCCTCCCTCCACTCAGCCAGGCCGCCCCCTCTTCCCCCTCTTCCCTGCATCAGTTCTACCACACCAGCCCCTGCCCACAGTCTGCAGCTGACCCAGAATGGACCTGCTCAGGCAGGTGGAAGAGAAACGCCAGGCTTGCACCAACTGGCCTCAGTTGCACTAGATGGCCAGAAAGCAGATGCATTAGAAATCCAGGGCCTCTTTAGAAGCTTCTCTCTTAATTTGCCTTCAAATTACAGTTGCTGGATTTAGCAAATAAAAATACAGGACACGCAATTAAATTTGAATTTCAGATCAACTACAAAACATTTCCTACAATATTTGGGACATGGGATTAAAAAAAAATCACTCCTGGTTTCTCTGAAATTCAAATATAACGCAGCAGCATATATTTTATGGCACTCCTGCCGCCTGAGGAAGAAAGAGCACTTTGAGAGTAACTTTATCAGGGCCTGCTTCTTGTCAGTCTCTGGGTAGCTAGTCCCAGGTACCCCCTAAGCTGGAGCTACTTATTCTACCCAGCCCTATCCCCAAGCTGAGGCAGAAGGGGTCCACTCGAAACAAACTGTGCTGGCTAATTTTGTTTTTGTTTTCCAATTTGATACATGCTAGAGTCATCTGGGAAGCAGGAGCTTCTACTGAGAAAGACTCCCACAAAATTGGCCTGTGATCAACCCTGCTGGAAGTACATTTTCCTAATTAGTGATTCATGTGGGAGGACCCAGAGCATTGTGGATGATGCCACCCATGGGCAGGTGACCCTGGAGTGAGCAAGCCAGCAAGCAGCCTTCCTCCATGGCCTCTGCTTCAGTTCCTGCCTCCAGGTTCCTACCTGGACTTTTCCTGGGTGGTGAACTACAAATTTAACCCTCTACTCCCCAAGTTGCGTTTGGTCACGATGTTTTTATCACAGCAACCGAAACCATAGCTAAGGCACAGACGGACCAATACCCAGCTTGTGTTCTCCACTAGTCCCCTGCTTCATCCCAGTCATATGACCCACTCCTTATACATACATGGCTGTGCTTTGGCTCCAGTGAGCTCGGATCTGTCCATTAATATCAGATCAGTGAGAGTTAACTTTCACAGTCAACCTGATTGCATTGCAATGCCCTAGGCAACATAGCTCTAAGCATTATCTCTGAGGGTATCTCCAGAAAGGTGTAACTGGGAAGGGACAACCCACCCTAATAAGTATAGCACCATCACATAGGCTGGGGTCCCAGCCTGAACAGAAAGGACAAAAAGGAAGAAAGGAAGCTAATGCTCATGCTAGCTGAGCACCGGCATTCATCTCTCTCAACTTCCTGTGGCTATGATGAGGTCAGCTGTCCCCACACCTAGAGTGACGTTTGCTACCATGCCTTCCTGCCTTGATGGACCACATCCCTTCTTAGACTGTGACCCAAACTAAGCCCTTCCCTAGTCGGTGTTGTCAGGCATTCTGTCACCGCAGGAGACAAATAACTAATATTGGTTCTTTGCCTTGGGTCCACTGCTGACACCTAGCAGAACGGTGAGGGACCATGACTCCTGGGAAATGTGGTCACCCCCTGTCAAGTAGCACCATCCTCTATGGTGTAACTGAGGCTGAAGACAACTGTAACTTCTGAAGCCCATGCTTGATGCAGATACACACTCACCCACTAGCACCTGCGTCTGGAGGCACTCTCCACCCAGACTAGTGGGACCTTACTTGAACCTGTGTGCCCCACATGCCCTGGTCTGCCCTCCTTGTCTCCCCATTGCCAAATGATAGCTGAGGGCTGATGTTAGGCAAACCTCAGTTCCCAGGCAAGACTCACTCTTGGGGAAGGTTCACGGAAGCACAACTGGAGACTGGCCATGCCACGCCACAAGTTTGTCCGTTGCCTTGATCTGCTCCCGTTTGCAACCTGAATCCAAGGCTGCCCCAACACTTCTAAGAAACAGTCTTCTCCCATTATTAAACTTCCCTAGAGGCATCGCGTTTCCCAAAAGCACTTATACTTCAGATTGGGCTGGCTTTTAAAATTTTTTCTCTCTCAGCTTGCAAAAGAGACTCCCCCAGCATTAATATTTGACTGAAGTGAAATCTTTTCTTCTCGCGTCATTTTTTTTAGGCCACGGCATTTAAGGGATGAGCAAATCTGATCAAAGTTGCTAAGTCTGCTTTCAATGTCTCTTATTAGGGTTTTACCCCTCCCTAAGATCCTCCGATAGCCTGAGAAGAACCGCACCACAGTGTGGCCACACAAAGTCTGAGAAGAGTGACCATCCACCCAGTTCATTCTTCCATTCACCCGCTGCACTGACTGCCAGCGATGGCCCAGTTAGTGTGACAGGCACTGTGGTTAGAAGGAGAAGTCAATGAGCCTGCCCTCAGGGAGGCCACTATTTAGAGAGAGAATGAAACAAGTGTCCATGTCAAGAAAAAGGTGAGGATTATTTTAGTCACCTGGAAGGAACTGCCTGTTTGAGAGCCAGACTGCTATTTTTTTTTTATAATAATTTCACACTATGTTTGTTTTTATTCTGACTACCCTGTCTATGTGTCCAAAAAACAATCTTGGCTTTGCTGGCTCTTCCTTGTCATTCTAGTCTTGTATTAAATGTCCCCTCCTCTGAGAAGCTTTCCCCAGATGCCTTGATGTGACGTGGCCCTAGCCACTCCCCAGCCCACCACCCGTCATTGTTGTTACGGCATTTAGCAGTGTCTGGCCTTTTTTTGCTTTGTTCCTCTGTCCTCTGCTTAGAGATGATTGCCAGACTCCTTCGGTGCCACACCCCCAGCATAGGGACTACTTTGTCCAGGTTGGTTGCACGAGGGAATGAACAGAAAGGTCAGAGCTGTGGTCCCCACCCTTCGGTAGCCCTTGAATGTCATGCCAGGGCACTGGGAGCTATGTTCAATAGGTTCCCCAGCCTAACAGACTTCATTTGTTTGTTGACCCTTGATAAAGCCCCACAGGAACAATGAAATGTCACACGGCTTTACCTTGGCCAGGAATGATATCAACTCAGTATTAATGGTTCCCATGCTCATCAGAAACTCTAATTAGTAAACAGATCTAAGGTATTAGAAGTAGAAACATGACAGCATTGTGACATCAGAGCCATTTACTTAGAGGACAACAATGTGGAAGGCCAGAGGCTGTGGTGTCAGGTGCGAGCCATGGACTCCTGGCGAAGCCCAGCCTGGAAACTTCCACATCTTCTGAATACCTGGCTGGAGTTCAAGCCACACCCTCCCCAGCCACACCAAGAAAGTCGCAGCGATTTTGGCTCATTGAACTATCTGAGCAACAGACGATGAGGCTCAGCCACGAAAATATTGCTTATAAAGGAAAACATGCCCTGGAAGAGGAGTCATTCCAAAGAAAGCTGAAATTATTATTCGTGGCACAGATACCGTGTATCTTCAGGCTTGCTGTTACCACACGGATCAGGCTGCTAACACTGGCAATCTTCGGAAGGGCTAAGGAAAACGTGCAAAGTGTAAACTCACCCGTGAGGTACCAGTGTACTGCTTCTCATTTATTCTGCGACTCCGAAAGAGGAAATGACATGAGCACTTATTGCTCTGGAAGCTCTGACCTTTGGACAGCCTCAATTAAAGGTGCCCTATAAAAACCCGGTCCTGTCATTTCTCTTGATCAAATGACTGGCCTTGGCCATGCAAAACCTCAGGGTCAAAACAGAACCATCCAGACTAGCAGAGATAGCAGCTACAAAGGCCAAAGGTGCCATTATGCCATTATCTGATCTCTGAGCCCTGGCATGTCCCTGCACCCAGATGTGCAAGCCTCTGATCCACACGGAGCACCAAGACTACAATGACATGGGGGTTTTGAGCAACTCAATGTAAAGGGGAAAGGCTCCCTGCCAGCCAGGTTTAGGCACAAAACCCTAGAGTGACCACCTGAAAGGGACACAATGATAGGTCCTTACTTTTTCTGCATTCCAGGGAAGCAGGAGAAACCTCCAGTCAAACAATTGTTTGCTTTATTTCTCTGTCAGAAAGTGGTTCAGCGGGAGAAGCAACAGCTGCTGCCCAGCCCGACACTCTGACCTCTATTTCTGTTGGCCAAGGATGAGAAGAGACCCGGATGGCGCTGTGTGCCGTGGCTCCCCTTGCTTGTATACTTTCAATCTAACCACTGTGTGGCTTGGTTTAGAAATTAGATGGGCTTTAGATGAGCTGTTGAAAATTCAATTAAAGTGTTGAACCTCGGGTCAATTTAAAAGCTGTGGGGAAGTGGACATTCTATAGCAGAGATTCAGCCTGCTCCCAGATCACTCAAAGGGTGGGGATTACACTCAGAACCCAGGCCTCCATTCCGAAATTCTAACTCCATAGATCTGAGAGTGGGGTAGTAGATCTATGGTTCAGTAAACCTAGAATACTTAAATAAAATTTTCAAAATCTTTCTAAAAACACACAATAATACATTTAATGCCATTTAAGTGTCAAATTTTATACCCATAGATTAGTGCAGTTCTTGCTCTTCACCATAAAGTCCTGGTCCTAGAGAGTCCTAGAGGCTTCAAGTGCAGAAAATTGACTGTGGAAGGCTTAATACTAAATAGGATGTCTGTCCGTCTGTCCATCCATTCTCCCCCCCTCTCACACACGCACATACACACACACAGAGATACACACACTCACTACATACACACTCACTCATACACAGAGACAAACACTCATACATATATAAACACACACACACACACACACACACACACTGTTCAAGACTTAGGGAACATCATGGAAGAAGGTGAAGGAGGACTAAGAACCAGAGGTTGGTGAGAAGTGCTACATAATAATGTCCTCTGGACATCCCAGGGCTGCTCAACTCATGAACTCCTGACAGCTAGGATTGTTTACACAAGACCAAACCAGCCAACTCATGAAATTCTAAACGGAACTAAGGATCCTATTGGCAGCTGATGAATTCTGGGATACAGAGAATCAGTTTTCTTCTGGGATATGGTCCATGGCAGATTGCCCAAGCTCCACTGGATGACCCTACATCCATGGGCATATGGGCAGCCCTAATTGTACTCAATGGATTATGTCTTAGCTACGGTTTCGGTTTTTGTAATAAAGCATCATGAGCAAAGGCAACTTGGAGAGGAAAGGGTTTATTTCATCTTACAATTCTCAGGCTATACTCCATCATGTAGGGAAGTCATGGCAGAAACTCAGTGCAAGAACCTGGAGGCAGAAGTTGTATGGGAGAATCCGTGGAGGAACTTGATGACTTGATCCTCATGGCTTGCTCAGTCTGCTTTCTTACAGCACCCAGAACCATCAGCCTAGGGATGGCACTACACACAGTGCACCAAACCCTCCCACGCCAATCATCAATCAAAAAAAAAGTACAGCACATGTTTGCCCTTTGGC
The DNA here is from genome assembly GCF_000317375.1 of Microtus ochrogaster. Taxonomy (NCBI): domain Eukaryota; kingdom Metazoa; phylum Chordata; class Mammalia; order Rodentia; family Cricetidae; genus Microtus; species Microtus ochrogaster. Next base: position 1,979,871 of record NW_004949124.1, on the reverse strand, counting down.
CTATCTAGTGAAACCATTTTCTCAATTGAGGTTTTCTCTTCCCATGTGATTCTATCTTTAGCCAAACTGGCATGACACTGGCTAGCACAGGTTATTTAAAG
>NW_004949124.1:1975197-1979535 GCF_000317375.1 Microtus ochrogaster | reverse complement strand
GAGGAGGGAGAGAAGGAGGAGAACATGAAACTGGGAGGGGAATTTGAGAGAGAGGGTTCCGGGAGAAGTTAGAGAGGGGGAGGGAAGGATGTATATGATCTAAATACATTGTACACATTATGAAAAATAACCAAAGAACTTGAAAAAACATGTAGTGATAGTCATTGGTGGTGTTTCTTCATTGATGTAGTAAACAAGACTGGCAGTGGTTCTAATAACTGCTGAGATTTCAAGGTAGCAACGAGGTGCGCAAAACCTTTCAAAAGTATCTACAATGGGCTGAGGGTGTGGCTCACTGGTGGAGAGCCTACCTAGCAAGGACCTGGGTTCCACACCCAGCTCTACAGATAAAACTAAAAACAGTGGCATATGGATTTCAATACTGCTAGTGAGGCCTGACCCTGCTGACAGACAACCTGTGACAGCTGCAGTGTTGCTGTGTGGGTAATACCAGGGACTTTGCTGTGGCAGCATTGCTGTCGACATCCTGGGTCTGGCTGTGGGAACAAGCAATGGCCCTTTCCACAGTCCCTAGGGGAAAAGAGCATGCGCCACCTCACTGTGTGCTTGTCTTCACGTGGCAACTGCACTCTACCCGAGAGCGTAGGGCACAGGTATGCTTGGGGAGATGCACTGGGGCTCCACTTGGATGCCTCTCACACCCAGAACCTAACAAATTTGTAGGCTGGTTGGGCTCTCTTTGCCCCTCCTCCACCTTAGGGACACATGGCTGTCTGCATCCTCCATGCTCGTGTCCCAGAGGCTGACCATTACAAACCCGTGCCCCCAGGAGTCTGCCTTTCAGTTCAGGATGATGCTTAGTTAATGGGAGACACTGACAGGAGACCTGAGCAACGTGCAGGGGGAAAGTTGGGATTAGTTAGTGCCTGGTGCTTCCTGGCAGCTCTGGGTCCAAGCTGAATTCTTGCTCCATATCGGTATTCCTTTCCCTGTCTACCACCTGCTATGACTGGGGTCTAGAGGGGTTTCCTTCTCCCACCCATAGTCTTTTCAAAAGCCTCCTTTGAACATGTCTTGCAGTCATACCTTCTATGTGTGCAGCTCTTGCCAGGGCCCCCTCTGCTATGACTGCTGACCGCTCACCAGTAAGTCACCTTGGGTTCGTCATCCATAGAAGAAGCTCACCTCCAGGGGCCTGTGAACACTGGGTGTGGCAATTATTCAGGAAGGGGTTGAGCAGGGTGCCTGGGCCAGAGAGGAGCCCTGGAGGAGACTTCTCCCACTACAGAGTATCATCAGGTTGGCTCTGGGTATTGAGGACAGGTAACTCTGTAGCTTGATCTTGACCAGGATCAAGAGATCTTCTGGTCACATAAAAGATTCAGAGGTCTCTGGCTCTTAGTGTCTTCAGCAGGCGGCAGGCTGTTCTCCACAAAAGCAAGGCAGGAGAGCTGACCCAGAGGAAGGAGGGTGGTTTGTGGGTTCCCTCTGCATCCACTTCCTTCCCCATCTTGGCAATAAACCTCCACATCTGCCACGTGCCCGGTTTTTATATCCAATTTCGCATTGGCTCTGCACAGCATTGTGAAGGAGGCCTTATTGCATAGATTAATTTTTTTTCTGGAGAGATGTTTCTGAGATATTAAGAGATTTGCCCAAAGTCATACACTGCTAAGTACCATAACGAGGCACCCTTCTCAAGCTCCGTATGCAATGACTCAAATTATTTCCCAACAAAAGACCTGAGATGAAAGATACAAATGATCTAACAAAATACCCGCATTTGGAAACTAGAAAAAAATGAATCCTTCCGCTGAGAAGCAGACATGGCATTGAAAAGTCACAGACACGCATCTCCTGGTAACCAGGGATATGCCGCCTCATCGTGTCATTTAATGTGATTTCAGTTAAATAGCTCACTGGGTAAAGTGCCTGCTGAGCCACTGCGAAGACCTTGAATTCAGGGTCCCCAGCACTGACAGAAAAGCTGGGCATGGCGGCCAAGCTTGTAACTTCAGCACTAGGGATGCAGAGGTGACCGATCCTCAGGCTTGCTGGCCAGCCAGGCTAACCAGTCAGTGAACTCCAGGTTGAGGGAGAGACTATCTTTAATGCATGGGGTGGATGACATTGAGCACTGCCCTCTAAACCCACATGCCTGCGCACACATGCCCGCATATACTCCCTACTGTGTGCACTTAGACAAACCTATATACACAACAACAACAACAAAACACTAGCCAATGTCCTTGGATTAGAAATAGAAAACACACTGGGCAGTGGTGGCGAACACCTTTAATCCCAGCACTAGGGATTAAAGAGGCAGATGATCTCTGTGGTCTCAAGGCCAGTCTGGTCTACAAAACCAGTTCCAGGACAGCTAGGGCTGTTACACAGAGAAACCCTGTCTCAAAAATAAATAAACCAAACAAACAAAGTAAATAGAAAACACAGAATGATGTTTCTATTTTCAACAGAAAGTCCAATGTTCTATGAACCAATCCTCAAATGTTAATTGCCCTAAATAAATGCTATCTGAAACTCAACTTAATATGATTAACTGATAATCTACTATGTCTACTATGATCTAAACGCTTGTATCCTATCAAAATTAATATGTAGAAATCCTAACCTTCAACCCCCCCACCCAAGGTGATATTTGGAGGTGGGCACTTTTGAAGGTCATTAGGCCACGGGGTTGAAACTCTTGTGAATGAATTAGTGCCCTTATAATGATGCCCTATATTAGAGCCCTTTCCCCTTTCACCATGGAAGGCCACAGCAAGATGGCATGTGTAATACAGGAGTGGCCTTGGTCTTGGATCTCCCAGCCTTTAGAACCGTGAGAAATATCTTTGCTGTTTATAAGCCATATGGTTTATGATATTGGTTTTATCAGGCCCAAGACTACCAAAAAATGCCAGGTTATAGTTCCCCTACCCTTGCAACGGGAGTTCCTGGCTCGTTTGAAATGCTTATTTAATATTGACACCAACCCGAACCCCTCCCTTCCTAGTCTTTTAAATGCTTCATGGTCATTAATTCCTACTGTGCCCCCAGACAAAGACAGATGCCATTAGCTGTTCTTCACAGGTAAGGAGACCATAGGCAGAAAGGTTAAACAGTTTGTCAAAGAGTAAAGAGGAGACCAGAGATGTGGCCAGGCCTGGCACTAGGCCACCCTAGCCCAGGGGATTTTTCTCTAATTTACAACATAGAATCTTTCAGACTTCATAGTTTTCTAGACTTTCCTCTGCCCACAAGAAGCAAGTCAGCCCAGTGTTTGCTTTGCCAACCATCTCCTTAGTCCTCAGCCATGCACAGAGGCCTAGCACCAACAGTTAGCTTAGAGAAGACCAGCATGGCACAGGGCCTACCCCCAACAGAGATGACACAGGTCTCACTCCTATCAGACAGAAAGCCCTTCTGTCAAGAGAAGGCACTGATAGACACTCCTGAGCGAACAGAGGAAAGCAAATCCATTTTGATTAAATTGAATCAGCCTGCACAGAGAACAGGGAACCTGTTCATAAAACATTTGCTAAGCATTAACTACAGTCCTGCCATTAAATGCTGTTAACAGCAGCTCCTCGGAACGGTGCTTCACGAGTCTAGCTACACCTTTAATGGGCTGGCTGCTGTCAACGTGACACCCGGGGGCCCAGCCTCAGCACAGCTGGGGTGATGTGTTTAAGCTAAACAGCCCTCCTGATTAGTTCCGGTGCTTGGGGCCCAGCAGGTCACCTCTCTCCCAGGGAAGCCTGTGCCAGCCCTGGAGACAGCCAATTCTGCAGAATCACCTGGCTCTGTACCATAGCCCTGTGTCTCTCTATCACTCCACCCAGCCCCTACAATTCTTGGTCTGGGTTGTGGCAGGGTGATCCACTTGCTGCCACAGCACCGCTGGGGGCTGCTTGGAGAATACCAGACTTCCTTCCAAGGCAGGGTCGGGGGTTTTTCCTTCTGCATTCCTCACAGGCTTCCTACACCTTTCCTTTTCTTTTAATGGCTTGTGATTCCCACTCCCACCTCCTGCCACCATTCAAGTCAGTCCTGATCCACACTCAAGCAGTCAGTGTTCACCCTGTCGGCTCACTACCAAATGCCCCATCTGGACGGCCCACAGACCTTGGCGTCACATCTCATGCCAAAGATGCCCTCTCTCGCCCAACCCCAATTTTAATAGCAAGTTTCTCATCTCAGACCAGAAATGCAGACTCTTCCTTGGAATCTCCTTCTCAACTATAACATCCATCGATGGGTACTGACCCTACTTAAAAATACCCCTGGCATCCTCTCTCTCTCTCTCTCTCTCTCTCTCTCTCTCTCTCTCTCTCTCTCTCGTTAAATGAATTTTTCGTAGCTTGGTGCACGCCC
>NW_004949124.1:1955078-1975097 GCF_000317375.1 Microtus ochrogaster | reverse complement strand
GCCCTAACATGCCGCTGCGGTGCTTTTCCTAACAGTGGACAATGACTATCCCTTACCCTCTTGGAAGGAAACACTTCACTCTGTACACTCTGTACATGGGCCTTCTTCACTTGGGCCTCCGACTCTCTGTCCATGCTCATCTCTAGCTACTTCACCCCAGCAAGCTCCCAATGCTGTGTCCCACACTGTTGTGCAGGCTTCATTAAGAAAAGAGGCAGGTGTTCCAGTGTTGACACTGCCATGTGGTCCCCCTGCCCAGAATGCTCCTTCGTCTAGTCTTTACTTTTGAAGCCCGATTTTCTGCCCCTTTAAGAATAAAGTCACCGTGATCCACTGTACGGGGTGTTTGCCTCCTATCTGGGAATCATCCTTATACCTTATAGCCTCGCCATCTGCCCCTAGGGACCCCCTGTCACCACCCACACAGCACGGTCCCCAAAGACGCAAGGCTTTCATTTATTCACGAACCGACATTTATTACAATCCCTAAAACAAAGTGGTTTTCAGTGAGTTCTTGAAAATGATTTGAAATTTGCCTGGTGGTCCTATGAGATTATTTTGCCTGAGTATAAAATTTGGTGACGCTTCTGTAGGCGGCTACTACATCTTAAAGGAGAATTTCCCTCTTCTCTCCTCCCCGGCGGGCAAAGAGTCCTCCCTTTGGTGAAGGGCAAGAGGGAAAATGGCAGGAGTCACATCTAAGAGGACTACACGAATCTAGAAGTCCCATCTAGGAGAGCAGCCCTGCTCCCAGACCAACAGATGCCAGCACTTGGTGCTAGTGAGAATGGCCCCTGAAATCAACTGTGCATAAATCTGCTTTTGGTTCCCACTGTGCGTGAGGGAAAACATCAAGCAGAAGAGAATGCTTCTGCCCACACGGCTTTCCCTGGCTCCCTGGGGAATTCAGTCACAGGCACAAAGACAAGGAAGGCAGAGAGATAAGATATTTCCAGAATACTGGACCAGGGTCAACTGTTCTGATGTTTTCTACAAGTCCCTTGGAGATTATTCTACAGGGAGCAGGTTCACTCTATAGAGTGAAGTGTACTCCTTACCCTCAGTCCTACCCCAAACTCTGGCCCCCCCAAAACAGCAGTACCCCCACTTCATCTGATACATTACCAGAAATAGAACTGAGGAGAAGGGATTCTACTGGGAGGGTCATGAGAAAAATCATGAGCCATTTTAATTCCTTCACGTATTCATCGGTCTTACAGAAAAACCACAAGTGGATGTGTCCATGTAAAAAATCTATGCACGAAGGGCCTAGATTTCTGTTGCTCTGGAACTGGACCTGGCTTTCTGTGGCCACACTTAGAGGCCATCAGCCAGGAAGGCCAGCCAAGCAGAGCAACCAAAGTTCTCTAGCCCAGGACTCTAACCCAGAGTCCACCGTACCTCTAGGGAACTGCTCTGACTTTAATATATATATAACAGGGGAAGATAAGAGGCCCTGTGGAAGGAGGGATAGGTATATTTTTCCAAAGTGCATCGCTAGGTCCTCTCCTGGGAAGGACTTTTCCTTCATCTTTATCGGTCTCCAGAATAAACAGGGCAAGGACAAGCAAGAAAGCATCCGTGTGCTCAGGGAGATTTGTCTCCTCCGTTGCCAGCAAATGAAGCACTCACGCTTGTCGGACTGGCTGAGCCTCTCCTGTAAAGACAGGAGGTGGATGAGGAAAGTCCAGAAGCAGTTTCAGGCCCTCTGTGTGTCTTCCTGTCATTCATTGTCATTCGCCCATTTAGTATTCTAACCAAGCCTGGGGTGACGATTTGGTAGGCACCACACAAGCATGAGGATGTAAGTTCAGATCCCCAGCACCCACATGGAAATCCAGGCATGGCTGTGCACACATATACTTCTAGCACTGGTGGGGTGATGGGGGGCAGCAGGGAGGAGGGACAGCCAGCCTTGCCCCAAAATAAAAATTTTAAAAACTCAGTTCATCAGGAGACCCCATGTCAAGGGAATCGGGTGACGATCATTAAGGGAGACATCTGATATTTTCTCTAGCCTCTGGGTAGCACCCATACCCATACATACACGGGCACACACCACTCACAAGGATAGCAAAAGAATAGCATTCTAATGCCGTAGAATGCCTGATGTCCCCCAGAGCCTTAAAAGCAGAGGTGTCCGATTTTTATAGGTTCTCGGCTTCCTCTTCCTCTCTCCCTCTGTCAGTGAGTTAAGATGACAGTGGGATAAAATATTGTTGGGAGCCAATCTAAGCCCATTTCCCCTGTATCACAGCAACGAGAATGCGGCAGAGTCAGTGGAATCCATTTTCTGCATCAAGAAAATGGGGGAAATATTTTACAGAGGAGTTGTTAAGCACACGGTCAAGGAGGGACACACCTTTAATCCCAGTTCTTGGAAAACAGAGGCAGGCAGAGCTCTATGAATCCAAGACCAGTCGAGGCTACATAGTGAGAATGCCTCAGACACACACACAGAGAGAGAGAGAGAGAGAAAGAGAGAGAGAGAGAGAGAGAGAGAGAGAGAGAGAGAGAGAGATCTGGGTGAAGACCAGGAAAAAAGCCAGAGGGGAACTCAGGTGAGCAAAGAGCATTCCATACCTGCCAGCCCAGCTAAGGTGATGACAGTCTCTTGGGGCAGATTTATGGGCCCCATTCAGCCACCATGTCATGCGGTAAAAAAGAACACGTATGAATTGAAGTGCCATGGTAGGAAACACATTCAGTTGTTGCAGGGAGCTTCATGCCCTTAAGAAGATCGTGAATAATCCTTCCACAGATTTCCCCTGGGTGCCCAGTAAACCACAGTCTCCCTGAGGGCCAAAGGAAAATGAAGAGCCAGACGGAAGGCAGGAAGAGGCCTTGAGTTTAGGTTCTAGCTTTAACACTGTGACAAGTCAATAAAGCCATGAGTAGGAATGCCAGCCATCGAGTCAGGCCTCAAATCCCAGCCTCATCCTTCCTTTGCCTGTGGAACCTAGGGCCAGAGGCTCAACTGCTCTGACTCCAACCCGCCTTATCCCATGCACAAACGCTGAAACACAGGAAAGATGTAATGTTATGGACACCCAGCCCGGAGCAAAATGCAGGCACTGTGGGGCCCTTCCCCATGACCCAGTCTTTTCATTACACAAAGTTTGCAGTCTGAGCAGGTCCACTGCCCCGTGCTTCATGACGGCTCTTCAGCTGAGCTGGTTTGAGGGCCCACGGGAGTCAGAGCACAACTGTGGAGAGAGGAGGAGGAGGAAATCACAGCCCCTCCTCAGCTATAAAGAGCCCAGGAGCCTGACAGAAGCCAGAGGCACCAGCCTGGGCTCTGACAGCATCCATTCCTCACCAGCAGCACCTGGAGAGTCCCTGTGGCTGGGAGGGGGTGTAGAGAGAGCATCCAGACACCTCTAAGGGTCTCAGAATGCCTGTGAAGGAGAAACCAGGGGCTTATTTATATCACTCGGGCTGAGCACGCAGGGAGGGGGCCAACAAGGGAAGCCTGTAATGAGGGTTCTTCCTGTCAGAAATGCTGACAGGCGTCGGACATGAAGTGTGCCTCAACTGAAACATCATCAGCCCCTGGACCCCAGCGGAAACATAAAACCGGCTGCAAATATTGGCTTCTGTGAAGAGCCGTGTGCAGGGCAGCCGGAGGGCTGGGCTGCAGAGGTGCAGGGTTATGATGACCAGGCTGGACTCTTCAGAGTCTGGTCGCCCACTCAGTGCCATGTAACACCAGCTGGGCCACCCTCCAGGAACACGGAGGGAATCTCTTCAGAATGAAAAGTTACCCTGCCTATGGAAACCATTTTCCCAGATAGGGTGAGACCTACAATACTGCCCAGAAGTGACCAACAGTACCCATGCCGTCCTGTCAGCAAGCCTGGCGACACAGATGGGCAATAACCTCCCAGTCAGTCCACCAACTCTCCTCTGCCTGGCACAGTAGCCTTGTCACCCTTTAGTGACACCTCCTCTGTCACCTCCTCTCTGTTCAGCCCTCTCACCAGGCCCTTCTGGCCTAGGTGCCCTTATACACCATATGGGAGGGAAGAGAGCGGCAGGTCATGTAGGGGAAGCTTCCTTTGGACCCATGATTCTGCACCAAGGGAAAGAACAAAGGTGGAGTGCCTTCCCACCTCACACCATCCCGGGGAAAGCAGGCCCCACTCAGGTGACTATGTCTCCTGAGAGAAGCAACAGGATCCCTGCTGTCTCTGTCACCAAGACTGCTTTCCGTGTCTCAGTTTACCCAGCTCCAAAAGACAGGGCTGTCTCTATGGCAAAAAAAATGATGCAGGTGTCCGCGCGTACTCATTTGATAACACGACCCTTTGTGTAGACATGGTGCTTGATACTATAACATTCCAGGAGGTAGGCTCGTCCCACCCAGTGTTTCAGGCAAGGGCTAAGGCTCAGAGGTTCTTGTTCAATGTGACCCCACAGCTGAGGCAACTCAGAAAACCTGGCAATGGAGTGTCAATCTCCTCCGACAGAGGCCAAGGGTGAAGCCGGCAGAAAACTTGGACACACCCTACAGCTCTGAATCCTTCCCACAGGCGTTCATTCCCCTTTCTGACCTCATGAGAAAGGTGGGGAGTCCTGCTGCTTCCAGACAGATCTTGCCTCCACGTCATTCCCAGAAAGGAATACAAGTCCACCCCTAAAGCAGGATCCGCTCCAGTAGGGTCCAGATACGGGATCCTTCTGAGAGAACACAAAGATGACATGGCCGAAAAGGTCTGTACCTAATGGCCAGCTCATCCTGAAGAGTACCCAAAGGAGCATGACAATGCCATTCCACCTCCTCAGACCCAACCATCAAAGTGCCCCAAGGTAGCATTCCTGAACACAGGGACAAGGCGCAAGAACAAGGCCATGAGTACTTCAAAGGATGCTGGATTATTCATAATGAAGTAGAAGTAGCCCAGAGAAATGCCCATCACTTCATCAAGTGATAAGCAAAGTGGAAACTCACACAATGGAATATTACTAGGCAGAGAAAAATAAGTGGTGTGCTAATATCATAGGTGAGCCATAAAAATAATATTCCCAATGAAAGAAGCCAACAAAAAGGCCGTATAAGAGAGAATTTTACTTGGGACAAAAGTCTAGAAGAGGTACATTTATGGGCACAGAAGTAGATTGGCAGATGGCTGGATCTAGGAGAGGGTCTGGAGAGTGAGTGCCAAGAGAAGCAGAGTTTCTTTCTTCTGATAGGATGGAGATGGCCCATAATTACATTCTGGAGAGGGTTACACAACCCCATGAAGATGCTGTTATGCTGACCTAGTCGTTTTATCCAGGGAGGTCTTCGGTGGGTACCTCAGTAAAGGACGATGCAATAGTGACTTCCCGTCTTTCTTCCTGGAGAGTGTCGGGAGAAGGCCAGAATCTCAGAAATAACATTAACGTCTCTCATTGCTCTTTACAAGGCTGTGTGCAACGAAGGTGACAGGGACTGTTTACTAGTGTGTATCTGTCTTCGACCACATTAGCCAGCCCAAATCTGCCCTCTAATTTACATATTTGTCATTTACCGCATCCTGCTCAGGGGCCGAGCGCTTCGCTTGTATTTCCTCGTTTGTTCTTCACGACAGCCTTCTGAAGCAGATGCTTTCCTAACGCCCCTTTTACAAATGAGAAATACAAGTACTCAGTGCACCCGGCCAGGGGACCCGCAGATGATGAGCACTGTCTGGACACACAGCCCATCTCCAGAGCGTTTCTCCAACCCCTGACTTGGGAAGAACTCATCTGAGGCTATCTAGAGTCATAAGCACCCCAGCACATCCGAGTCCCAGCTCCCCCAGAACCTGACACACAACCGGAAAAGCTAACCTGCACCTGGACGGTGCCTTTCTCTTCCGGAGAGGACCTGGCCAGCGAGAAGATTGATGTCCTTTTAAATGACTGCTCGCTGCTGTGTGCGATTACTCTTTGGTTTTATCTAATCCTGCTCAGTCCATGTTTCTGCTGTCATTTGTCTCCTCCGTCCCGATGGGGTAATAGACTCTCCGGCTCTGTAAGGAGCTGGCGCAGTGACAGGGAGGAGAGAAATGCACTAGGCTGGCCCAAACCCAGGTAAAGAGAACAGCTTAATCCACCTGCAGCAATGCCATGGTCCTTCTGCTTCCCCCTGAGTCCCACAGAGCTTCCTGTCATTACCTGTGCGATGGAAGAGATGAACTAAAAGCCACCACCTGAGTGAAGTCCCAAAAAATAACAACATGCCATGGCAGGACATACACTTGAATCCCGTAGTCATGACCCTCTTCCTGGCTTCACAGAGAATGGTCCACCATTACTCTGTCCCTGACCTGTCATAAAGTCAGTGAGAGCCTAGGGCCCATTAGGCTTTCTGAAAAGAGCCCTTGGGATGGGTTTGGCTGTTATGAAGGGGTCACTTATTAGGTTCTAGCTTTCCTCTGTGGGCAACCTGGAAATTCAGCACCTTCTAGGCCTACTCAGACGGAGCTGTCTTCAGATAAAGAGATGCTCTTGACCCTGGGAGACCCCCTGCCTGGAAGAGATCTTCGTCCACCTGCCTGTTTTACCTCGAACTCCAGCACGCTTGCAGTTAGGCTCCGCAAACCCCGTGACTCATCCATTTCTAGCAGCCTGAGAGATGCTCTGCAGCAATTTATCAGCGTGCAGGAGAAGAGGCAGCTGACAGCCACGAGCCAGTGCAGTCGATGCAAACAAGGGCAGTGCTGCAAGCCATACTCCCAATTTTAATTTGAAATCCTACATCCTGAGGTCTGAGGTTTTACACCCTCCCCTGCTCCAGGTTCATGCAAATATTAGTGTGTAAGCAAATGCCCAAATCATTCAGTCAGTGGATGATCCAAGAGCCTTTGCCTAATTGCAAAAATGCAAATTTGGAAGTTTGAGAAGTTGAGTGTTGAAGGGATGCAGAGGGACGACCCCGTTCAGGCAGGAGCACTGAGCTTGTAGGAAGAGTTGGGGCCATGCATCTTTATTAGCACAGCACTGGCACAGCCTCCTTGACCTTGGAGAAAATGAAAGTAGAAGCCGGGTCATCTGGGGATGTACCCACCATCAGTCTGCGTTCTCCCTGGACATGGCCTTTTCCACCTAGCTCTTGAATGAAGTCCAGAGGACACCAGAATATGCAGAGGGTAAAGGAGAATGAAGGCTTGGAGGAGCAGAATTTGGATCTGAACCCAAGGGTGGGTACAGAAGCTTTTATCAGAATACAGTGTAAAGTAGCTTAAGCTGGCTCCCCCTTCACAGAAGCCTGTCCTGGGGCTAGGCTAGGGGGTAGGTACACGGCAGACCCTGTGTGCTTTGTGGCCTTAGCCAGCAGTGTCTATTTCAACCAGGTATCTGGCTGAACTGCTTTCATGACTCCAGCCCCAAAAGTTTCTAAGTGGCTCCCCCATTTGGTCATCCTTGCCAGAACCTCCCTCCCTCCCCCTCTCACTGTCCTCCTAAAATCTGACAGCTCTCTGTCTCCTCAGATCCTACAATGAGTTTCTGGGCTGTAGGGCAAGATTGATGATAGAATTTATAGGGCAAAATGAAAGTGCAGGCTGCCTCAAAATCCCTAAGTATTTCAGAATGGGAGAGCAGAGTGTGAGCCCAGGGCAGGGCCCTTGGCTACTGCATGGCTGTATAGCTGGAAAATTGCCCTGCCTAGGGTCAGAGACACTCGTTTAGACACCACAGGTGGGGACATTGGCCAGGAGACATCAAGGCTGCAGTGAGAGAAAGGAAAAGCAGGAAGGAAGCATGAGGAAGAAAGGTTGGATAAAGATGTGCAGATGAATACAGGAAAACACAGAGATCCAGGTCAGAGAGGAGCATATCAGGGCAAGAAGAGGGAGGCACAATTATGATCCCTGTAGTGGACCCAGAGAGGGTACCTTCTCTCCCTCTGTCCTGGGAACCTTACTGTTGGGAATATTATCTTCAGGTGTGTGACTTTTGTTTATGTTGCATTTGTTTAACTCTGTGAAGCTGTGTTGCTGTGCCTGTCTAAAACACCGGGTGGTCCGAATAAAGAGATGAACGGCCAATAGCGAGGCAGGAGCAAGGATGGGCGGGGCTAGGAGGCATGGTATAAATAGAAGAAGAAGCAGGGGCGAGAACAAGGAGGAGCAAGAGAACCAGGAGAGGAGGACGTCAGAGGCCAACCAACCGGCTACATAGCAAGCCATGGAGAAAGAAGTAAAGAAAGATATACAGAAATAGAAAAAGATAAACGCCCAGAGGCAAAAGGTAGTCGGGATAACATAAGTTAAGAAAAGCTGGCCAGAAATAAGCCAAGACTGGGCATTCATAAGCAATAATAAACCTCTGTTTATGTGTTATTTGGGAGCTGGGTGGTGGGCCCCTCAAAAAGCTAAAAGTGTAAAATTCTGCCACTACACTTTACCAAAGTTATTTGTATAGCCTATCACCCACCATAAATGTATACATACATACATGCATATACACATTATACACGCACCGTACACATACACAGACACACATGTTCATATACTCACATCATACGTACACATATACATACATACATACATACATACATACATACATACATACATATACATGTATGCCAAATGTATTTTCTCTCCAATTCATTTCCTTTTTCCTTTGTTTTTACTCCCTTGGTTGTTTCTATTTCCCTCTGTTCTCACCTCCCCCTGGTCCCGGCCACTCCTCTCCATTTGCCTCCTGCCCTTCTTTACTCATACGCCTTACTCTCATCTACTTGGAGATGTTAGCCTTCCTTGGATCCTGTGCCATTGGTCTCACAGACTTACAGACTGGGACCCGTGGGAAGGAGGAGGCTTCCAAAACATGTGCTCTCAAGACAGTGACCACGTATGGTGCTTCAACAAGATAAATCTCCTTCTCCCCTCCATCCCCTCAGATGGGAGGACAGTGAGGGAGCCGTACGCTAGGAGACTATGTAGAGATATGCCTAACTGGTGTCCCAGCCTGCAGACTTCAAGCCTAGCGCTGCTCCTGGCGTGACCACACTGGGGCCTCTCTGTGATGTGGTGGGCTCGTTAATTGCCTGTCTGTGCTGCATTCCTGCACTCTGTTCTCCATACATAATACATTGGCTTTTGCTCTTAAACAGCTGAGCCCTGAACATAGGGGATGACACAAACAAGAACATCAAAGCTCTCTAAATTACCAGGAACCAGAAGGAGACAAGCAAAGAAAACCCACCTCATATTTGCTGGCGTGAGGGGAGCGGGTGGTCATCCGGGGAGAGGGCCTGAGGGCTTCTGAGCTGAAATGAAACAGCTCCGATGCTAACCAGCTGTGTGACAGCAGGGAAGAGATGCAGCCACTCTATGCAAAATACAAATATCAATAGGGCTCCCGCCACGGGTTTGCATGAGCTCCAGATTACATGACGAACTTCCTATCATTCCTGGACATTTTCATGGGCTCAAGATGTGTTCTTTGTAGGGAAGTTCCCTAAAAATACACAGTTGTTGTGTACCAACTATAACCAGGAATTGCTCTAGGCAGGGGTCATATATCATGATGCACAAAATCAGCCATGACTCTGCCTTCATGGAGCTTGTGCTCAGGCAGAGAGATGGATAAATTACCTCTACCATGGTGTGTGGGGGGGATCAGCCGGGTGGCCAGAGAGACAGGGAACAGCTGCACTTGTTTTAACACAAGGAAAGGAAACATCTCAATAAAATGAAGACCCACATTTACAGCTGTCTAAAGCGGGGGAACTATAAGACGCTGGGAGTGGACCTGCTGTGAGTTCAAATCCCCTGGGGTTGAAGTAGGAGGACTAAAAGAAGGACCAGGAAGAGACGAGATTAGCGAGGGACCGAGGAGCCAGCTCATGCTTGACCTTAGAGGCCTAGATAGAACTGTGCCACTGTAGGGCTGAGAGATGCTTTTGATCTGATTTGAGTTTTCAAGGCTTATGGGTATTTGTGGGCAAAAGAAGAGAGACCAGACACACACCAGAGTGGCTTTGGTAAGGTTCTCTATCACCATACAGGCCCCGTGCTTCTCCTGGAAGGTTCTACTCTTGCATTGACATTCTATCCAGGTGCAGGGTCTCTGGACATAGTTGGGTTTTCCATTGGCATGAGCTGCCTGAGTTGGGGTTCTGGAAGAGGCCAGGGTGGATGAGGAATGACCCTGGTGTGAAAGCAAAATAGAGAGAGGGTGGAAGGTCACTGGAGGAGAAGGCAGACTGCTTGCTAGAGAAGAAGCTGTTGGTGACGTGTGTCTATGTGTGTGGAGGGAGTATATGGTGCATGCAGCTGGGGGACAAGGGAGAAGGCAGCATGTGCCAAGGCACACTTGTGCAGGTCAGACGGCAACCCTGTAGCACTTGGGTTTGGGGGTGCAGGTCTGAAATCCCACTACCTGGAAGATAGAGGCAGAAAGATTCAACTTCCCGGCAGGCCAATCTCAGCACTTTATTAGATATTTCTCAAGATAAAGGGACTAAGAGAGCTAAGTGTGGCAGCACATGCCTTTAGTCCTGGCACGTGGGAGGCAGAGGCAGGTGGATCTCTGTTAGGTTGAAGCCAGCAGGCTTCCAGGAATTCTCCCATCTCGTCTCCCATTTTGTCATACACATGCTACTGTATCAGGCTTCACGAATCTCAGGTCCTTACATCTGCATACCAAGAACTTGACCCACTGAGCCATCTCCCCAGGCTGTGAAAGAGATTTTTATGTGATGCTGCTGCACAGGATCAGCCCAGGATCTAACCCTCAGCTGTGTGACTTGGACAAGTCATTGTTCTCTATACCTTAGCTTCCTTACCTCTGAGTGGAGCTTAGGTACACATCAGGGACCCCACTTGCCAGTCACCCATGCATCTGCCACATGCAAATGTGCCTCACACAGCTCTGAGCCTCCAGCAACCTGGAAGCCTCCTAAAAGGTTTGTGGAGTGAGCTGGAAACAATCAGAAACAATCTCTGGGTCCCGGAGACTTGAGGTCTGAGAAGTATCTCTTGACTGATGCGGAATGCGTGTCACAGCTGGATAGCAGGCACTTCCCAGAAGCACAGAGGAGTCAGGAGAGCATCTGCTGGCCAGGGCCCAGCCCTTGGAGTGACAGCGTGTTTACAAGAGCTATTAGGAGCTGCTGCTAGTCTGCTTTCAGGATGATTTACTCCATCAGGACTGGCAGGGAGCTTCTTTTCCTTTTGCTATTGAATTGATTATTGAATCACAAATATTCCATTTGAATAACATGACTTCACTTCAAGGCTGGCGGAATTCCAGAGCTTACAATAAGAAGACCCACTTTAGGGCTACAGAGGTAACGCTGGTACTGTGCTTGCCCAGAGTGCATGAGGCACTGGGTTCATTCCATCCCTAGCAGTAAAAGGTTGCTGGTGGGGGCCCTTTTTTCATTGTGAGTTCTACGACTCTGACAGGTTCTAAATGCATAAGCATGAGTTGGAGAGAAAATATCTATAAAGCACCATTTTGACAGCCTTATTGGCCTGGAGACATAGCAACGAAGCTCCTTGTAGTTGGTGTCCAAACTTTGGACAGCATAACATGATAGCATGAGTTCTACAGTTCACCAGCATTGAGAGCTGAACTACCGGATTTCAAGAAGAAGAAAAAGGAGAAGAGGTAGCTGATACTCCTCCCGAAAATATCTCATGATGGTTTGAGCAAGTTTTATGATTTGGTGTTGGACCACAATCACAGCTATCTTTGGCCATAGGCAGCCCACAGTCTGAAGGTTGGATATACCTTTAAGCTGTACGATGGCCTAGCCCAGTACTTCTGGACTGTGGAGCTCCACCAAACCACTGCCTGTCCAGAGCTGTCTTAACAATAGCACGTCCACTTCACCCACAGCCCAGGAACCCACCGTGTACAAAGACCAGTTGTAAGAGTCAAGAAGACAATTGGTAGCAGGGAACAGAGATATAACACTGCATACACCTTAGAGAGCTGCCCTGCTCTGTGATTCTCCTCTTACTGACCGCCCGTTATAGTTAGGTGTCTCCTGGAAGTGTGGGAAAACAACCACTCTAACTTTAGAGAGCCTGGTATCTAAGTATATGGAATAAACTGACAGCAGGCAGGTTCACCCCAGAAGAGAGGCACAAATGTGTCCTGTGCACAGTTACCATATGAACAAAAAGGTGAAGGTCCTAAGGCCATGGAAATTCCAATGTTCTCAACAATGGGGAGAGGGGAAGTTGAAATCTAGCAATTTAACGCGTCTCCTTTTTAAAATTGCATTTATTGATGTATTATTCCTTTGTATGTGTGTGTACATACACACACATGTATGGAAGTTAAAGAACAACGTGTAGGAGGCAGCTGGCTCTTTCGTTCCCTCATGTGGAGCCCAGAGATCCAGCCTGGGCTGCCAACCTTAGCAGCGACTGCCTTTACTCTCTGAGGAGTTTCAGAGCAAGCCCAGATATTGGCAATTTAGAGGGGAATCCGTGATTTTAACTCGTAAGATTCTGTGACAGCATCTACCTTGGTAGAGAGTCAGCTGCAGTCACTTCTGGGTCACTGCTGACCCTTCCCATGTGGGAAAGGTTCTACAGAAGACTGGTTTGAGTTTTCCGTAGCGGATCCAGGCTCAGGGCAAGCCCAAGCCTGCCCGTGTTATTTCTTACACGGTAATCTGCAAGCACTGGCGTCGTGACTTGAGATGGTATCTCCTGAATGTCTGTACTGTGACCCTTCCAGCCAGCCCTTGAGATCTATCTCATCAGCCACATTTTCCGTATCAGGAAAACGCAACTCAGAAGTTCTGTGATTGGCCCAGAAAGCACAAGACTAAGAAACAGACAAGGATGCCTCATCACGCTCTAGCACAGCAGCGCCCCTCAGAAACACCTCTCTTCCATGGATGCAGTCTCCCACTCCTCTCTTCTCTCCGCCCATTACAGGAGACCCATTTCCTACCAGAGTCAAGTGGATCAGCAAAGAGTAGCAGGGACAAGTCCTATCAAAGTGACGTCTATAGGAGAATGCCACCAACATCTTCTGATGAGAACTATTGAGTCACTACGGCCAGTGGGAAGGGAATAAGAGACTGCATTGTAATGTATCACATGCCCATGTTCACATAGGCACGCAGGCAATTAAAAAAACCTGGAAAGGCTAAATAATGGAGTGATACTGCTTTACTAATTAAGACAGAAAAGGAACGACAAGACTTATCATCCAAATAGAAACACTTCTGAAAAGGCTGAAAAGAAGCCCTGCTCTGGGGCAACAGGTGTAAGCGAAGATTGGCCAAGATGAAGCAGGAGGTGGTTCCTGCAGCGAGTAGGTCACAGCCCCCATCATCAGCATTAA
This sequence comes from Microtus ochrogaster, assembly GCF_000317375.1. Classification (NCBI taxonomy): domain Eukaryota; kingdom Metazoa; phylum Chordata; class Mammalia; order Rodentia; family Cricetidae; genus Microtus; species Microtus ochrogaster. The sequence continues at coordinate 1,961,810 of NW_004949124.1, read as the reverse complement.
AGGCACCAAGCTTTCAAGTATTCCAGGTGCATGCTCACTTCCTCAGCATGCCACACTCTTCCCTTGTGACAGTAGCTGGAATTGAAGTCCTCTTGAGGGAAGATTGATGGTTAGTTAGTCTTGCTACCTACACATTCTCAGGGATTAAAAAAGCCATAATAATCACAGCTTCTGTTCATTTTATATTGCAAGAAGTGTGCTATCGTTGCAAGTATCTCATGTGATTCTCACAGTGTAAGGAGTGCTGCTATTTCACCCATTCTACAGATGAGTAAGACAGATTAAAAAAAAAGTTTAAAAAAAAAAAAAGGTGGTTTGTCCAGGTAAGATATTCGAAGTCATGAAACTACGTAACCCCAGGCTGATCTGCTTTTAACGGCCTTCTCTTAATTACTAGATTGCCATCTTCCCAAGCTTCTTTTAAGCCTTATTCTCCCATTTTGACCAATCCCAGCTTGGTTCGCGAAATCCTGGACAGTTTCTTCATTTCTGCTTTATAATCAGTCTCCCTCCCTAGTTTCTGCCCTCCTTTTCTTTCCGTTATCACAGCAAATATTTTCTCCTCTCTCCAGACATTGCTTTCCCCATCTCCGTGACTGTTACTAACCTCCAAAGTGGAAGGGTTCCTTTATCAAACGAAAACCCAAGTTGGAAATTCAAATTTAAGATAATAAACAGTTAAATCATCCGATAACGACACTGAAAATACCCAGAAGTCCCTTTCCAGCATCTCCAGAAATCCTGATTTGTCTCCTTATTCATCTCTAATTAAACAGCCGTTTCCCTGAGCACTGGCAAAATGCACACATTTCTCACTCAATTGCATTACCTTTGGGTCTCACCCCCTAACTAGCAGGGTAGCTGCCCCCTTTACATCACATAGTGTGCAGGGGAAATTGGGTCCCAAGTTACAAATGGAGCGGTGAGGAATGGGGGTCAATAAAAGGATAAAGCCACAGAAGAAAACAGGTGGAAGCGGGAGAAGAGGGGGTGCAAATCTCTGGAAGTGAAGGGGCGGGAAGTGAAGGGGCGGGGTGGTCTTGAGAAAGGACTGGCTTCAGTAGAGACAGAGCTGGGCCTAAAAGTAGGAGGCTGGAAAAAAGCCCGGGACCAATTACGTTCATTAGTCAACAGGGGCAACAGTTGAAGAGCATCAGGCTTAAGCGGTGGCAGGGAAAGTTCAGGCTCATTAGAAAGAAAAAATGTGGATGCTAATGATCTCCCTGAATGACTCTCGGAGTTCCAGAAAGGTTTGGGAAATGGTAATTAGGTTTGATAGTGGTAGACAATCCTAAACTCACCTAGTCATGCCCAGCCTCATCTTAAACAGCCTCCCCCTTATTAAAGAAACACAGATTGATAAGAAAAGCCCATTGTTTTTAAAGGTTACCGGGAAACTGTGCTCAGAGCAAAAGCCATCTCCATGGCCTTCGAATAAAGGATTGGGGTCTGAGTTTCTCATGACAGCGGTCCTCGGCACATGGTCTCCAGAGATTTCTCTACCCATGCACTGGACCTGATTGTTCGGTCTCCATTGCCCTGAGCACTGAGCCAGCTGATAGGAACTTTCAGGGGGACAGTGCTTTGGGGGTACTGTAACAGGAAACTCCCAGGCCCTGAAGGCTAGACTGCTCACTAGGGGTAGAGCAAGAACAGCAAGAAAACTGGCCAGAGCTGGACAGGCTGGTGAGAGTCCAGGTTAAAGAGCAATTCAGACTGCAGACTCAAGGCCACTGGAGAACTTGCTGCTTGGGCTTCATCTCAGAGCACTGTGCTCCCTGGCCTGGAGAGAGGTAGAGTAGATAAGTTTGGGGTGCAAGGTTGGGATCAGAGTGAGAGGCGATCCAGACACCAGCCTAGGGCTATTCTTAAGGGAAAACAAACAAACATGGAAAGGAATGCTAGCTTTATTTGCCTTAGCTAGCTACTCCATTGGGGTAGCAGCTTGTTTGAGCCAAGCAAGGGCTTTGATGGGTTCCAATTTTGTGTCATGCTCTGTTCTCATTACCGTGTGCCCTTATGTCTTTTTGTATGGTCGCCCCGACACTTGCATGGCTCATGCCTGCCTGGACCAACTTGGACAAGACAGACAGGATGAGATTTTTCAGTCTATTAGAAACTTGTGCATCAAGGAGAAATGACTTCTACGTGAGGCTCCCACAGCCGGCAAGTGCATCCCTCGGGTTCCTTAAGACACAAAAGCTCTCCAGTGCCACACAGCTCATGTTGCTGTGCACACTCCACCTCTGGTCCAGATCCTCCTCCTATACTCAGAGGAGAACAGACCAGGTGCCACTCTTTCCTCCAGAGAGCCTGGGTTTTACTAAGCTCCCGAGACCTGGTTTCTGGCCAAGTTGACGTAGGCAGGCATGAGCCATGCAAGTGTCAGGACAACCCCACAAAGAGACACAAGGACACACGTTAATGAGAGCAGTGCATGACATAAAGTCGGAGCTGTTTGATAATAGGGTACAGAAAAGCCGATGGTACAGTGAGAGAATTTATTGAAGAGAGTTAAGCAGGCTGGTACTCAGTACCTTAAGGTGGCATGGAAAACAAAATGTAACACATTAGCCTGAGCATTCAGGATTGTTGAGTAAAAACATGAAAACCTTGACAAAAATTTCAGATACATACATAATTAATAAAAGAATTGTGTCAGTGCAGCCCAAGCAACACAAGAGATCTATTTACACTCGTTCACTGTTTTAAATTCAAACTTAACTGGAAGTCTTGGTTTATTCTCTACCTCCAGCGCCACAGCCAGAGAACCACATGGCATCCCCTCCACCGAGCATGGACCACCCCTCTGTGAGAGTCCGGCAAAGGTCAGCTGCAAATGTACAATAAGGTAGCCAGCCGTTTGTAGCTGGAAAATTGGGCTTTTATCTTTATTGTTTGAAGAAATGGAAAAATATCACTTGGCATGAAAGAAGATTAAAGGGAGAAATGATTCAATCCAGAAATGGTTGTAATAAAACATCCTATTCAGGGAGTCTCAGAGAATGTGGTCCTCTTGCCTGGCTTCATGAATCTGGTCCAGCCTGAACCTGTCTAAACCAGTCTGGTCCAGTCTGAACCGGTCTGAACTGGTCTGGTCCAGTCTGGACCAGTCTGATTCAGTCTGAACCCATCTAAACGGGTCTGGTCTGGTCTGAACCAATCTTAACGGGTCTGGTTTGGTCTGAACCGGTCTGGTCCAGTATGAACCAGTCTGGTCTGGTCTGAACTAGTCTAGACCGGTCTGAAACAGTTGAAACCAGTCTAAACCGGTCTGGTCCAGTGTGAACCCATCTAAACCAGTCTGGACCGATCTGGTCTGAACAGGTCTGAACTGGTCGAGACCGGTCTAAACAGGTCTGGTCCGGTATGAACCGGTCTAAACGGGTCTGGTCTGGTCTAAACCGGTCTGGTCCAGTCTGAACTGGTCTGGTCCAGTCTGAATCACTCTAAACCGGTCTGGTCTGAACCGGTCTGGTCCCGTCTGAACTGATTGGGACTGGTCTAAACCAGTCTGGTCCTGTCTGAACTGGTCTAAGCCAGTCTTGTCTGGTCTCAACTGGTCTGAACCGGTCTGGTCTGGTCTGAACCAGTTGAGAACAATATAAACCAGTCTGGTCTGAACCAGTTTAGGCCAGTCTGGTCCGGTCTGAAACTGTTGAGACCAGTCTGTAAACCGGTCTGGTCCGGTCTGAACTGGTCTGAACTGGCCTAAACCGGTCTGAACCAGTCAAAACCAGTCTAAACTGGTCTGAGCCGGTCTGAACTGGTCAAGACCATTCTAAAACGTTCTGGTCTTGTATGAACTGGTCTGGTCCAGTATGAACTGGTCTAAACTGGTCTGGTCTGGTCTGAACTGGTCTAAACCGGTCTGAACCAGTTAAAACCTGTCTAAACTGGTCTGAGCCGGTCTGAACTGGTTGAGACCATTCTAAAACGTTCTCGTCTTGTATGAACTGGTCTGGTCTGGTATGAACTGGTCTAAACTGGTCTGGTCTGGTCTGAACAGGACTAAACCAGTCTGATCCTTTCTAAATCGGTCTGATCCAGTCTAAACCAGTCTGAACCCCTTAGACCAGTCTAAACCGGCCTGGTCCATTCTGAACCAGTCGAGACAGCCCTAAACCAGTCTGGTTTGTCTGAACCAGTTGAGATTTTTAACACTGAACAATTCATTTGAAGAAAACATTATGCCTTACTGGTATTCTCTCCAACCAGGTTAGGGTCCTACTTGCTTAGAGCAGTGGTTCTCAAACTGCCTCACGCTGTGACCCTCATGTTATGGTGATCCCAACCATAAAATTTTTGTTACTACTTTATAACTGCAATTTTCTTACTGTTATGAATCATAATGTATATATCTGATATCCTGGATATCTGATATGCAACCCCTGGAGGGTGACAACCCACAGGTTGAGAACTGATGACTTAGAGGTATATGAAAAGGTAGAATTAAAGGTAGGTTCACTTTTATTCAGCATATTAAGATACGGACTCTTGCTAATAAATAGATAGGGAATAGGTGCAGCTATGTCCTGAATGAGAATGAACACAACATTGGGCCCAGGAAAAGGTACCATCCCATCCTTACATTCACATGTTTGCCACAGCTCTTAGGACATAAAGGGCTCCTCCCAATATCCCAAGACAGAGAACATTAAGACGATATCTGATTCTAAATGTTTGGGGATGATGTAAAAACACTTTCTGAAAATAAAATCCAGCAGATCCCAATGAAAACAACTTTGTTTCAGATATGGCAAGGCTCAGTTAATCACAGGAGATACTGAGAAGTCCTGAGGAAGGTCATTCAGTAGTGGGCAGCGCCAAACACAGGGACTCACAACAAGGATTAAGATGCACGTCAAGTCTGTAAATGCAGCAACAACTTCTTGGGTGGAAGTGTCGTGTTTTCCAAGGAGACAAATGCAGTTCAGTCTACATTTTAAAATAGCTTGGGAATCCATGTAGAAAAGCTTCCGTTTCCTTCCTAACTCATAAATAAGTGTGGTAGAATGGTAAAGACTGGGTTAACTCCCAGAATATACTGGTACAAGTGTTTGGGGTTGGATCTGTCTGAAACAGTCTAATTTATCTCAGCAAAAATACATTTTTACATTTACAGCAAAAAAAAAAATAGTTAAACATTCAAAAGTGCACATGCTTATTTTGTTGGGAAAATTATACACATTTGTTTGATTAGCTTTGGTAAATAAAATAACCAAGTCATCACTCAAAACTCAGACGTGGCTGCAAAATTGATTCAAGGAAATGTCAAAATAAATCACAGCTTAAAAATGCATGCTATGTAACTTCTAAAAATGAAAGCCACATCTATCTCTGTCAGAGCTGGGAAGCCTGCGCATTAAAATTATATCAAAAACGAATGCATTTTTGAAGGGAAAGTATTGATTTAATTGACTCTTCCTGACTGGTGATTCACATCATGATTTGAATCAATTTGATTTTGATCGAGCCCACCCTATCCGAGAGTCACTTATACATGCCTTTGGAGTACAAGATGTTATTCTCAGTGGTCTCTCCATCTTCCCAGCTAGGGAATGCTCAAACAGATATAAAAAATGTTGTATAAAGCCTGTGTCATGTCAATAGAGCAAGGAGCAAAAACTTTTATAAACTTAGACCAATGGCAGGCAATTCTGGTAAAACCACCTAAGCAATGGCTATAATTAGCCAGTAGTCTCAAGGATGCCAGGACTTAGGCCCACACAAGGTCCTGTGCAGGTAAAAGATTGCAAACAGTTCTAACTGTAAGAAAAAAGGAATGCTTGCTGCCCAATGGGGAATGCACCACAAGAGAGGTTTGGAAGTGGGGGCAACATGCAGGAGGTCACTGAGCCTCATGAAATTCAGAGAGACATTTTCAAGGTCTGCCTATTGTAGAAGCTCAAGCACAACCCTCAAGCTCTTGAAGTTTGGTATGAGAGAGGTAAAGAGCAAGGCTGGCCTCAATCATCAGAGTTTCTGACGATCAAAGAGTCTTAGTCACGGATGGTGCTAAAGGCCATGGACCAGGACAAAGTGGAGGTTTGAAGAAAACCTACTTCCAAGATTAGAGGATTAGGGCAGTCTTAGCAGAAGGCTGATCTAAGGTTCAAACATAAAGTAGGTGTTGGGGGAATATGATAATAGAAGGGCTTATCATGTGAATGAACTCTGACCTTTCTGCCTCAGCTTCCTACAGGGTACAGTCTATTTCATGAAGGCTTGATGACAAATATCTTGGCATATGAAAAATATGAAGGGAGGGGAAGAAGAGGAGGAGAGATGATGGTGATGATGATGGTAGTAATGATGGTGATGGTGGTGATGATGTGATGGTGGTGGTAGTGGTGATGATGATGGTAGTGATGGTGATGATGATGGTAGTGATGATGGTGATGGTGGTGGTGATGTTGGTGATGATGATGATTGTGATGGTGATGATTGTGATGGTGATGATGGTGATGATGGTGATGGTGGTGATGATGGTGATGTGATGATGGTGATGGTGGTGATGATGGTGGTGGTGGTGATGCTGATGATGATTGTAGTAATGATGGTGATGGTGGTGATGATGGTGATGTGATGGTAGTGATGGTGATGGTGGTGTTGATGATGATGGTTGTGATGGTGATGGTGGTGATGCTGATGATGATGGTAGTAATGATGGTGGTGTTGATGATGATGGTTGTGATGGTGATGATGATGGTAGTGATGATGGTGATGATG
>NW_004949124.1:1941453-1954978 GCF_000317375.1 Microtus ochrogaster | reverse complement strand
GGTGGTGTTGATGATGATGGTTGTGATGGTGATGATGATGGTAGTGATGATGGTGATGATGGTGGTGGTGGTGATGCTGATGATGATGGTAGTAAAGATGGTGATGGTGGTGATGATGGTGATGTGATGGTAGTGATGGTGATGGTGGTGTTGATGATGATGGATGTGATGGTAGTGATGGTGATGGTGGTGTTGATGATGATGGATGTGATGGTGATGATGATGGTAGTGATGATGGTGATGATAGTGATGATGGTGATGATGTTGATGGTGATGACAATGGTGGTGGTGATGGTGGTGGTGAATGGTGACAGCGATGTTGCTTATGGGTAACTGGCTATTCCATTTGCCGACCTGGTAAGCATTCTCTAAGAGCAGGATCTTCAGTGATAAACCTAGAACACCAGGTAAACTAGGATGATTGCCTATTCCATCCCACCCACCTGCAGGCGGGCCATGTCATGGAGAAGGGTGGAACCGTAGGCAGGCTTGCATGCTTTCAACCATGGGATTAGTAGCCAGAAGATGCAGACAGCCAGGCACCCCATCTCCCTGGAGGCAAAACCTTCTACAGACACCACAGCCTGGCTTTTCTCTTCAAGGCACCTGCTGATGGGGATGTAGTCAATCGATGATCCTTAACAAGCTGCCCAGTCTAATCATTTCCTGCTGTCAGCTCCAGTTAGAGAGAACAGACAGGGAGTCAGAAGACGGTAGACAACCTGGCCAGCTAAACCTAGGGTCACTGGGGCTCAGCTCATCTCACCCTTCCCCTACTTCTCATCTCTGTCCAGCAATTACTGCATGCCTACCACAAGATGGGAATTCCAGCTAACATGCCCTGAGTTGGCTCTACCACCTTCCTGGAAAAGAGAGGTCCCTGGTTAGGAAGCACTCTTCAAGATCCTGGCTTCTGGGCTGGCAGTGGTCCCCGGGCCAGGTGATGCCCATCCCTCCCTCACGTATCAGCTGGGGAAAGGGCAGCCGTGTGGCCCTGGTGCCTATACCACATGCTGCCGGAGAAGCTTGTATTAGTAAAATTAAAGAGGACCCGACAAAATCTTGGTGCAAGCCTGAGGGATCAGGGATTGGCAACTTTGGGGGGAAGAGGCTTAGGACATGTGATTTCTAGAGGTCACTCACAAATGTTGGAATAGAAGACAAAAAACCCTGGATTTAGAGGCCTTTTCCCTCAGCTCAACCACTCCCTCCAGAGTTCCAGCCTTGGTTAATTCCTATGGAATGAGCACTGGCCCAGCCCCCTGAGGCGCCTTGGGGCTCATGTGGTCCACAACAGAAAACCAGGAAATATGCATTTCTATTCTCTGTCTCACTGAACAGGAAATAGTTTCCAAGTGGAACTAAGGCTGAGAGAGGTGGTGAGCTCTTTGAGATAAAATTTATAAGGTCAGTATGTTGGCTAGGAACCCCAAATAGGAAACCATGAAGCCACAGAAATGGGAACCAGAGTGTGGGGTTGGAGTATACCCCGACTAAAAGCAGATATCAGAAACAAAACTTGAGAAGAGCCCTCCATGGGCTAGCCATCCAGAGGATGTGGATACACAGTTCAAATCAACAACTACTCACTTGCCAGAACCATAGGCCTACAGAGGCTATTTGAATGTGTGTGTGCACGCATACACACACAGAGAGACACACACAAGGACACACATGCACAAACACACAAACACCATGTAACCATGGTAGACTAATTGTGCCTAACTAGGATTCTGACTCAAGGTCTCCCTCCACTCCTCCCTCTCTTGTCTCCTCGGCATCTACAAAAGCAATCCATGACCTCCTAAACATTTGGATTAGGAGGGACATCAGACACCCAGGGCTTAGCAGGAGAGTGCAGAGGGCTCCAAAGCCGGGAGTGTGGCATGCAAGCATAACCTCTAGGGATTCCAAACTCGCCGAAGAACAGTGTGAGAAGAGCTCAACTTCCAGATAAGAGGCTAAAGGAGGCCGGGTGGTGGTGGCGCACGCCTTTAATCCCAGCACTCGGGAGGCAGAGGCAGGTGGATCTCTGTGAGTTCGAGACCAGCCTGGTCTACAAGAGCTAGTTCCAGGACAGGCTCCAAAGCCACAGAGAAACCCTGTCTCGAAAAAACCAAAAAAAAAAAAAAAAAAAAAAAAAAAAAAAAAAAAAAAAAAAAAAAAGAGGCTAAAGGAGCCTTGGCTGCAGCAAGACACAGACGTATGGCAGAAGCCACCCTACTTAAAGCAGAGATGCCACCTTCTGCTGCACCCCAGCACGGCCACTGATCTACTCAGAACTACGGGATCCAGAAACGGTAGCTCCTTACCACACTCAGCTGCTTCTGTCACCCTGTCACTTCCTGCCTCTCCCCTCCACAGGACCGAGCTCATCAGAGCAGTCCATTTCCTTTCTCTATGTGGCTGTGACCTCCCTTTGACTCCCCAGCGATTCCTTGTTACTCTGAATGAAGCACTCCTTTCCAGCCCACACACGGCATTTGCTCTCTGCCAAGCCCACTTGGCAGGACCCTCAAGCAGAGAGCACAATCTGCCCCAGGCCACATCATGACTTTTTTTCCAGATGCAAATGTGGCGTCTTCAGCTATCTTTTGAGAGCCATAGCCTTTGAACCATGAACATCAGCACGAGGCCACAGCCAGTGCCCGCCATCCTAAGCAGGCCCCTGCAGTGTCTTCACAGCCAACTGTATATCATCATGCCATCCAGCTCCCCACCACCCTGACCTTTTCCTTCCCATCTCCCTAGGCCTTTCTGCAGATGAAGGATGTGACCTTGAGGAAGTCTCCGTTCCTCTGAATCTCAGATTTTGCAGCCATAATGATAGGAGTTATGAAAATGATGCTAGCAGGATTTTTTTAAAAAATTATTAATTAAAAATTTTCATTTATTTTACATTCTAATCGCAGTTTCCCTTCCCTCCTCTCCTCCCATTCCCTCCCCCCACCTCCCGTCTACCATGCTGTCCACTCTCCTCTGGCTCCCTTCAGAAAGGGCAGGGCTCCCATGGGCATTAATGGAGCAAGGCACATCAAGGTAAGGCAGGACCAGGCTCTGCCCCCTGCATCAAGGCTGGGCAAGGCAACCCAGCATGGGAATAGGTTCCCAAAAGCCAGCTCAAGTGCCAGGGACAGGTCCTGATCTTACTGCTAGAAGCCCCACAGACAGACCAAGCTACACAACTGTCACATACATGCAAGAGCCTAGGTCTGTCCCATGCAGGCGTCCTAGCTGTTTGTCCAGAGTCCAGGAGCTGCCAGGAGCTCAGATCAACTGTCTCTGGGGGCTCCCCAGTTGTGATCTTGACCCTCCTGGCTCGTACAGTACCTCCTCCCTGTCTTCTTGAGTGTACTTGCTATGTGTTAACTAGGAAGACACATAGAGAACGGCACTGTGAATTTAGCAGTGCTAACTGAATCTGTTTTCTTTAACATCTCGAGAAAGGTGTTAAGACAGTAGCTCTCACCTTACTGGTGACTCCACATCTGCGGTTTCAGTTACCCCGGCCAGGAGGGCCTGGTGTGGTCTGAATGTGAAGTGTACCCCTCCAGGCTCATACCTTCAAACATCCCCCTACAGCCACCCAGGGAGTGCTGTTTTGGAAGGTTGGAAACCTCTGGAGTCAGCAGGTCCCTGGGGAAAGACCTGGAGATTTTAGAGCCCACTTTCTGTCCTAGACTGAGCAGACAAGGTAGCAAGATGCCTTTCCCTGTCATGGTTGACTCTGAACCCAGAGAAACACTTCCTCTCTCACATTCCTTTTGCCAGGTATGTGATCACAGCAATAACCATTCCAAGGTCTTCAAATATTAGAATTATTAATTTGTAGTATATATTATAATATTAAATGGAAGATTTCAGAGATAAACAATTTATATGTTTTAGATTATGTGTTGTTTTGCTGCGCACACACACACACACACAGACACACACACACACACCCAGGATGTGGTTCATCCCTTTGACTAAGGCATCCATGTCATATATTCTGACAGTTCTGTTAGTCACTCAGAAGCCATCATGGTATCCAATTTGCTGGCCTAGTGTTGCCCTGATTGTGTTCAAGAGATTATTATTTTTCAGTTAATAATGGACTTGAAAATTCAAAAGCATTGATACTGGTAACTCAAATACACCAAACAGAAGCCTGGGTCGGGGTTCTTATAAGCACAAATGTAAACGTGGTTGACATAAAAGAAATGAAAAAAAGCACATATCAAGGTTGTTAAGATCAGTGGCAAGCTGTTAATCTGTTACCTTACATAATAGATAAATAAAATTTGATATAAGTGTTTGTATATAGAGAAAAGCAGAATGCAAATAAGGTTTGGTACTAACCGAGATTGCAGACATCCAGGTGAGGTTGTAGACCACACGTCATGTGGCCAGAAGTCCTCTGGGGCTGAGGATGCAGCTCAGTGGTGGAGAGCTTGCCTTGCCTACACAGGGCCCTAGCTTCACTCCCCAGGCCCCTAAGAAGAGGATGGTTTGTGCACATATGAGTGAGGTTTACTGGTTAGTTCTTTCCAAGCACTGATTGGTACTTGCGGACTTTTAGATCTGAGCTAGCAATTCTATGGGTCCACGGCCTACAGACAGGACCCTCTCCAAAGGCCTTTCAATGTCTTTAATCCAAGCAAGATTTACAGAGCAATGTATAGGAAAGGTAGCTATGGAGACAAATAAAATCCAAGAGAATAAAATAATGACTACTTGGGTAACTGGTAGAAACTTTAGACTGACATAAAAAATAATGAGGCAGAATGTGGTCTCCTTTAGGAAGAATGGTCAAGGGAGGCTTGTCTGGGTTAGTGACATCTGAACAAAACAGTTTGGGGGACACTTTCTAGGCAGAAACAACCTCCCCAAGGCTCTGAGGCAGGGCCAGCATGGTCTGTTTAAAAAGCTATGGCTGAGGACGTAAAGAGGGTAAACTGGGATAGATGGTATAGTTCCTTTGGGCTGTCTCAAGTTTGAGACTGCACATAGCATCCAAATGAATAAAGGATGAAGTTCAGAGATAACTATGCAAGAGGTATACATTTAGGGGTCATCAGCATAGGGGTGTTTCAGACTGAAGGGGGGATGTAAAAAAAAAAAGAGGACCTCTGACCAAATCCTTAAATGCATCACCACTGAGTTGCGGTCTAGGAAAAATCAGGGAAGGGATTAGGAGCCAGAGACAAGTGGGACCTGGTGGTACCCCAAAACCCAGAGGAGAAAGGAGGCGATGGAGCAGGGAGGGGCTGCTGCTGAAGGAGCAGAAGATGAGATGAGTGTAGACATATATCCACTGAGTTGACAGCACAGGTGACTGTCATAGATTCCATTTGTGTCCCCCAAATCACTGATTTGTTTCCCAGAGGGGAATCGCTCTGTAGTCCATTGTGGACTGAAAGGACTGAAACTCACTACATAGCCCAGGCTAGCCTTGCACTTTTGAGCAAGTCCCCTACCTTATTCTACCAAGTGCCAGTATTATGGGCACACACATCCTCTTGTCCCCAACTCCCTACTGTTGAAGTCTATATAGAAACCTGGTTCTTGATATAGTGGCATTAGGAGCCATCTTGAAGGGGATTGGCATCTTTATAAAAGGAGCACCAGAGAGTTTTTCCACTCTTCTACCACCTGAGGTTATAGTGGCATACCAGAAGCCCCAAAGCTGGCCCTCACCAAACACTAAAATGCACTAATGCCTTGATCTTAAATTCCCCACGTATCAGACCCACAAGAATGTATTTCTGCTATGCATTATGTATAAACACTTGATCTATGGCATTCTGTTATAGCAGTCTGAAAAGACTAAGAGGGATGAAGAGAGGCTAGGGTTAGCTGTCGGTGTGGAGACCACAAGGATGAGAAGAAGGACCAAAGAGTGAAGAATTGGGAACAACATATGAAGGCAATCATGTCTAGACTTTGGCTCTCAAGAGGAACAGAGAAAAGTAACACATAGATTATTTATTATTCAGCGAGGACTCGTTCCTAAAGTTCCACGGATGAGCGATATTTCCCATCTACAAATGTGAGCTTGACCTAGTGACGCAACATGGCTTAATGGGAGTATATATGTTTCCAGAATAGGGGTTCGTAATTAACTGACTGGGTTTGTACCTTCCTTGTCATGGCTTTCCCTATGAGAATAGAGATTGGGTAGCCTCTGGATGAAGGGTGACAAACAACATTCACAACCCATAACTGGGGTCCCACTCAGCTATGTGGAACCCTGGAGTCCACACAAACCCCTAATAAAAACAAACAAAACAATACCCCCACAAATGCCTGTGGTTATTGGTTATGAAGAATTACTATGAGCATAGTGACCATGACGAGGGTACGTTTAGTGATGCTAGAGTCAATTCTTACATCGATGAGCGTGATGCACTCAGAGGATCCTAATGCCTGGGGAGAGGGAATGGGTCTGGGAGGGCAATGCTCGTAAGCAAAAGAAGCTGAAATTCTGAGAAGTGATTGGTTCTAAAGAAGTTTGACTCTAGGTACTTCCTCCATCATAATCAGAAGGGGAGCAAGCTGGATGTGGATATCAAGAGTGTTGAGGTTTGGTGGAGGAAAGATAAGTAACTCGGCTTAGACAGGCACAGATTTCTCAATGAACAAGAACAATGGAGTTCCTCGATGGAGCCTGTCGCTAGTAGTGGTGAGGGGGTGTCTCATTGCCTGCTGTTTCCTTTCCCTAAATGTCTTTCTAATTTTCTCCACTGATCTAAATTCGAGGCTCTGCTTCTCCCAGAAAACCTCTCCTGGCTACTACTACCCTACCAGCATGTCTCCCTTTCCCCTGCAGCATCTGTCACCTCCTCCTGGTCTGGCGTTTAATTAGTGCTCTTGTCTGACCCTTCTGCCGGACTTGAGCTTGAGAGATATGGGAGTCGTTTGCTTGTCAGTCACTACTTTAGACATACACCCAACAATCACACATGCGTGCGCACGCACACACGCACACACACACACACACCAGTGACATAGTGATGGTCTCACAGACGATGCTTCACAGCCATTAATTAACTGGTTCAAAAAGAAAAAGTTTATCTGAAACTGTGTCCTCTTAGAGAATAGCTAGTTTGGATCAAAACAATTCAAGCAAGACCAGACATTAAAAGTTAGCCACCAGAGCTACTGCTTCTGGGAACAGACATATTTTGGGGGGTTGCTTATTTTTTTCCTCACTTCGTGTGCCAACATCCCTGAAGCCTAGTCCATTTGCTTTTCTTGACTGCTTCAAAAATTCTTTCATCAATTCTGCCTTGGACATCCCGACATCTTCCCTGCGAGAGGCAGAGGGCTGCTCCTCGTATTTTATTTAACGTCATTGTTCAAGGGGTTTCCTGTTCTATTTCTGATGAAACAAAAAGCACCCTATCTGACAGGTGATGCTACACAGCCTAGATTTCATGCAAGGGGTCCCAGAAATAACAAGCAACTTGATCTCCACGCCATCCCAACACCGCAGATCTCATTGACGGCTGAGAGAGCAAAGGGAGCTTGTTGTCAAGGGCCCTGCTAGCCTGAGGCAGGGTACTTGAACGAACATTCCAGGCTCAGTTGACAGTTTCAGAAGGACCTGTGTCACCAACTTTAACACTCATCAACCAAGTTCTGAGTAGAGGAAGCAGGACTGGTCCAGAGAATGTTATTATTTGGCAACTGGGCTACAACAGGTAGACATATTGGATGATCTATTCCCTTCCTCATTCCCTTGAGGGCTACGGTACACTGTCCCAATTTCCTATCCTTTCCAGGCACTAGAATTATCAAATTGGTTCCTCCTCCTCTGAGGTCCCATTAGAGGCCTGCTAATTCGGGGAAAGGCCTTTATGAGGGTCTTCAAGTATTTTCCTAGGAGCACCATATTCTTCCATTATAGTAAAACACACACACACACACACACACACACACACACACACACACACAGCTTTGCATCTTTTCCCCACTGACATCTAAGTTCCCTGAATTTAAGGGAACATCTTATTCCCTGCATGTCTTCTCCATCAGAATGCTATGTATATGTAGATGTCCAATAAATGCTCCTAGTTTCAAACAGTGTAGGTAGGGAGAGCGTTCAATACAGCAGCAAAGAACCCAGCTCTTGCCAAACAATGGAGCCTCAGACAGTCTAGTCATCTTTCAGAAATGGTTTCCCCACCAATGAAGTCAGCAGCAAAATATTGACCCCCCAAGTGGTATAAGGATGGAATTATAGCATCTATGCTTTACAACCCGGCAAGTGTTTTAAAAGAGTTAAAAGGAATGATTCAGACCCAAGTTTTAATGGCTGTAGGATCACCCCCAAAAGTTATTCATATTTCAAATGGACCCTCTAATTTTCCCTTCCTTCTCCCACCTTCAGCAGTAGAGATGTTTCGGGCCTGGCAGAAGGAATTCATTTATGGGGACTATGGCAGGTTCTCAGGGCCCTTAATTACAGGAGACAGACAAGGGCTTGGCAAACCATGGCCCGAAGCCCAAATCCTCTCCACCACCTGTTTTTATGCAACAGATGAGCGGAGGGGGTAGTTTTTTTTTTAACATTTTAATTGGTTAGAAAAAATAAAAAGATGAATATTTTGACACATAAAATTGTATGAAATTCAAATCAGGGTGTCCATAAATAAAGCTTTATTGGAACACAGCCATGCTCACTCCTTCACACACTGACTGTGGCTGCTCTGGTACCATTATCAGCAGAGCTAAGCAGCTGCAGCAGAGACCATATGGCCTAGGAAGCCAGAAACGTTTACTAATTGGTTCTTTAATAATAATAAAAAAAAAAAAAACTGCCAACCTCTGATACAGATCATCTCTTCACTTGCCCCATGACCACTTCCGTTTGCTTCTCACCTTCTTTAACAGAGTCCCTTCGCCTGCATGGGCTGCTATTTTGGGATAGACCAGGTAGGTAACTGGTAGATAATAGAAATATATTTGTCATAATTCTCGACTTCACGGGCCTCCTAGTTAACAGACCGCCCTCCTATAACTATCAGCTCATAAGATGGAAGGGTGAGGGAGCTCTCTGGGGCTTTCTAAGGAAGGATATGAACCCATACAGGGGAGGTGTCCTCATGACCTAATCTCCTAGAAGACTTCACCTCCTAATACTATTACACTGGGAGCCAGGATTCCAAAGTATGAATTTGGCGGTGGGGGATACCAACAGTCAATATACCGTGGAGAGACACAGGCAAAGTGAGTCATAAACAAAAGGCTGTCGGAAATGTAGCAGAACTCAGCTGTCACGGGGAGAATGGTCAGGTAGACAAGCAAAAGGTCCCTGTGATTATCCATAGCAGTGGTAAAGGAGGAGGTAAGGCTGCTTCCTCGCAGTTATGAAAAATGCCCCTAGCACCACATATTCATCTCAGTCCAAGAAAAAGAAACATCATGGTTGCCCGAGCTGTCACAGGATATGAGCTGCCTGTCATTGTGCACATTTAAAGGGAGGAAGCACATTGCTATGAGCATGAATGCACCGTGTAGGAGAGATGGGGGTTCATTTGTGAGAACCTTCATAAGCCCCTGAAGTGGTAGGCTCCATGTCTACAATCAGAACTACAGTTCACTGAACCAAGACCATTTCTGTCTCTGCCTATGTCTAATGAGGTTCTTTACCTAAGCTCCTGTGAGGTCAGGGAGAAAACAATGAGGAGAGAGACTTCACTTATGGCTCATAGTATTAGATTTCTGCCCAGCATGCGGGTGAGGAGAAGAGGAAGGGTCTATGCTATAACAGAAACAGATCAGATACATGGTGAAAAAGAGAGGATCAAGATGGAAAAGTTTCCTTCCGGACTGTCACCAACCTTGTGTCCCTGACTCCAAACTCTTCATGAGGCTTGGGTTCCATGACAACACTGAAGGATTTTAATCCAAAATAGTATAACATCGGTACAGTGGTAGCTAGCCAGCGTGAGATGGATTCCCTGCTTACGGTTCAGAGCCGCTAGGGTAATATTATTTCAGAGGAACGGGGCACAAATCTTTATAGCTTGGCATTGGCCTTAGTGTCTTCCAATCCTGGGAGTCTAGGATCCTGCTACCCTACTTCATAGGAGGTCCCAGACCCTCTAGAAATGGTGCCAGGGATTCTGAGACTGTCTTCCAAGAAGAGACAATAGATACAACATGTCACATGCATATATCATGATTGCATCTCTCGCTCCTGTTATCTTTTAACAGGAATCTATCCCGCCACACCATACTGAAGAGTAATGAATAGCACGGTTAACAATGACAAGTGCTCCGTTTCTTATTATTACCTATCATGAATACATCACTTTATTTCTGAAGCTTCCAGCGGGTGTGGAATGCAAATGGACTGAGAAACACTTTCACTGACTTGCTGCCTCGTGTAAGAAAATCATCCTGAAGTTTGAGCTCACTGATAGGTTCTTCTGAGTCCTACTTGCTAACCTGAGTAGGACTGCTGAAGCATGTGACTCACCGGAAAGCCACCAAATCTAGGTCACTTGTGTGCTTTAGTACAGTAAGATCTATTCTGGCTGCAGATTTAACCTGGCCCCACTGGGAGACCACAGCTGCTTATGAGATCAGAACCACAGAAACTGAACATGAGCAATATGTGGCCAGATGTTCTCCATCACTCTCTTTGATTTGGTTTATTCCATATGCCAGACATCCCGGTCACCAGGTGTCTCTCGGCTTCTTCTCCGTTTTCTTCTTTGTAAAAGAAAAATAAGAGTACATCATTAAGTAAATGTAGGAACATGAAGTTGATCTTGAGATTGGAAGGCATGAGCTGTCTCTGGTCCAGCATTAAAGCCCTAACAGAGACTCACTAGAGAGGGCTATCAGGTTGGGGCAAGAGATAATGTAGGAAAACTTGAGATCTGACTACATCCTTGCTTCAGTAATACAGGGAGCCATCCAGATCAGCTTTTCTAGCAGTGGTTTCTTTATCCAGTAGGCACAAAGGACAGATAACAGATCATGGCACAGTGTGGAGGTAGCCAGATCAAAATCACAAAGAGGCTGAGTCTCTGCCAGAGAGCCACCAGGTAAATGCCACATGAGCAGTAGACTTAGTGAACTCATAGTATTCTAGCTATAGCACAAACAGTAGGAACGATGCATCAAGTTAGAGATATCAGAGGCAGAGTCAAGACGCAGAAGTACAATAGGAGGATGCACAATAAGAAAGGTGGTGAAGATCCAACGTGCACAACACACAGAGAGTAGATCTCGGTAGAGGATCACTGTAGGGTCGTAGGGTCCCAAGCGACTCTCAGAGTCTACTCATTTCAGCCTTGTTCCATCGTGCACATAAATGTCTCCCAGCTCTGGAGAGCTGCAAGCTGAGTATCAGAGTTCCCATGGTCTCTGCGCTGTGCTATGCCTTATCACCCTGGTGCTCGGGGGGAAAGGAAATCATTCCACAGAAGGATATGTGTGACCCAGTCTCCATTCAATAGCAGAGACTTGTACAAAAGTGACCTCTTCCGTTCTGCCTCTCCTTAGGATGTTCCTGGGCCCTGACATGTCACCTGCCTACTCATCAGGGCAATGATGACACCAGGTCAATGAAAAAATCTAAAGTTCTTGGCCTCCATGGAGATCGTGCAGAGTAGCTTTTAAAACAAAAAAGAAAGAAAAAAGAAAAGAAAATTGTTTTCCTAAGACCAGTTATTTAATAAGCTGATCTTTACCAAGCTAAGGAAAAGTTATTGAGATCTTTCTTTACACAAACTCCTTCTCCTAGATTCAATAGTTCTCAGCCTTCCTAATGCTGTGACCCTTTAATACAGGTCCTCATGCTGTGGCAATGCCTAACCATAAAGTTATTTTTGTTGCATAACTATAATTTTGCTACTGCCACGAAACGTAATGTAAATACCTGTGTTTTCCGATGGTCTCAGGCAACCCTTATGAAAGGGTCATTCAACTCGCAAAGGGATCGCGACCCACAGGTTGAGAACTGCTGCCCAGGAAAAGGTTTGCCAAAGCAGCAGAGAGACTTGTAACTGAGGAAGAAGCTCTCTACCTGCTGATGCCTAGTCTTCACATCTATTAGGGAAACAGCTCCTATGTTTTCTCTCACTGCTTCAACCCATGATCACAGATTCCATAGCTTTAAAAGGCACAGATATACTAGCCTAACGATCCAAAGGCTAGAAGTCTCCAGTGAGCCCCACTATGCCAAGCCAAAGACCACGTGTTTTATGAGACTGTAGTGAAGGATCTCACTCTTCCCCTTTTCCATTTTCTAGAAGGCTATCTCTTTCTTCAACTTACTGTTTTTTACCCATCCCCATCTCCAAACCCAGCAACAATGAGGCGAGGCTTTCTTCCATCCAATCTCTTAACTCCTCTGCTGTTGCTTCCTTCTGCCTCAGAACTCTTGGGATCATAACAGACTCATCTGGGTGACCCAGGATTCTCCCCTTACTTTAAGATCAGCTTCTCAGCAGCTTAATTTCATTGAGGAGCTTGAGATCCCCCTAGCAAATGACTTCATTCAGTTTCTGGAACCAGGAATGTGGCTGTATGATGGTGGACAGAATGCTTTCTGCCTAGCACATAGCACAGTGCCTCTGTCAGAATGACAGAGACAGTTTCCTTGGCTTGCTGAGCATGCATCCTTAGTCAAGGTTCTTTGGTCTCCTCCTCTAAAATTGAGAGCTTTTGTCTACAAAGATCTTTAAGCCCTATAATTTTATGGCCTTAATAAGCATTAAGAGATTAACTCTGGTCTTGTTTATTACAGTCTTTAAAGCTCTTGCCCATGCTTTGTCTCATTTGATCCCCATATCAGTCCTGAAGGATACACAGAAAATATGAATATGAATATATATATATATATACATATCCACTTCATTTAAGTATAACTTGATGGTCAGAGAAATGATTTGTATAAGATCCCACCATTAAAAATGCAATGTCCTATTCTCCATTGAAGTCTCCTGATAAAACATGCCCTGCACAAACCCCTTTTTTGAATACCATGGAAATTGTCAACCCAGAGAAAACACATCTACCAACATATCACCATAACCACATTCAGCCAGATCACAATTTGACCTAAGTGGGGGGGCCCAGCACCCTGGGTCACCACACTTAATCCAGGACCTAACAGCAGTCTGGTTTCATACCATTGGAAATGTCCTCCCAAAATTGTATTTCTTCCTCATTGCTGAGATACCATCAGCATATTTCTGTCCATAAACCCAGAAGAAATAGCCATGGGAAGGGACATAACCTCTGTGTGGTACCTACTGGTCTCCAGCTCTACTGCTCGGCTAAGATGAGGTAACTACTCACAGCCACGGAAGCATCTTCCTTGATCCTGGGTCCAACTCAGTAAAAGAGGAAGAGAAATCGTAAAGACATTCTCTAGAGAACAAAGAAGTAGATTACCTAAGCTAGGTGTGGTATCACACACCTGTGACTCCAGCACAGGGGATGCTGAGGCAGGAGGATGACAGGTTCTGGGCCAGCAACATAGGGAAGGAAGGAAGGAAGGAAGGAAGGAAGGAAGGAAGGA
>NW_004949124.1:1924469-1941353 GCF_000317375.1 Microtus ochrogaster | reverse complement strand
AGGAAGGAAGGAAGGAAGGAAGGAAGGAAGGAAGGAAGGAAGGAAGGAAGGAGGACCGGGCCAGACAAGCTTATTATCTGAAATCTTGGCACCACATGAGGACATTCGTTGCCTTTAAACCACTGGCATCCATTGCCACATCTCAGTTTCCTCTTAGGAGGAGCCCCTCTTGCCAGCCACAGGCCTTGTGCCTGCTCTGTCCCCTACCCTACACTCCAAGGGAAAAGAGTTGACTCCCTCCATGGATTTTACTGAGCTTAGTATATGTGTTTGCTTGGGGTATACCTAGTCAAGCCAGATAGGTTCCTGCTGACGTGAAGCTATCAAATAAATGAGAAGAAGGAAAGGAGCAAGATACTTTTGGGGAATATGATAGACTATAAAAGAACAGAAGTTAGCTTTTATTGCAAATGGAACGAAGCTATCATCTAGACCTTTTAGTTGCATTAATTCTTTTGTTTTCGGATGGTTAAGTTTGGTTTCCTGTATTTACAGCCTAACCCAGGTGACCTTTATACTCCTAATGTCTAGCATCCCTAACACCATCTTGTCCACAGAGCAATGACTGGGCCAATTTTTTTTTTATATAGGGGACATGACAGATAGCCAAGAATCAAGAACCGGTGCTCAAAACTTCAGTTTATAGTTTGAATGTAGCACGAACTAGCCAAGTGTCTACCTATCTGCAGAGTTTCTTCGCTGGCGAAATGAGAAACCTTCACCACTATTCTCCATTATGCCTTCCATCTCTAACCCTGCATGTCCTAGGCTTCATCAGATCAGAGCCTCTCAGAATAATAGAACTGGGAACTGAGTAATCCCACGCTGGTACCCATCACACTGTAAGTCTCTGTTTAAAAACCTGCAAAACAAGCAACTAATGCTTGATCCGGATCCATCCAGTGTCCCCAGGGGATATGAGAGCTGCACACTCAGCGAATGCACTGCTGTTCTGCAGACAAACACTCCACCGCCTAATAAAAGTTAGTCATTCGAGAGGGATGCTGATTTTAGCTGGAAAAACGCACCGTGCACTCTGAGGAGCTCTGCCTCTGTCCTCCGTGGCACAGTAGGGGCAAGGAGGGCTGAGGGAAAGTGGCGCTTGGCTGGAACAGAAGCACTTTCAAACTTTCCTTCAGGTGAGGGGGAGGGCTACACACCTTAAAACATAAATATACTAGTAAAACAGTGAGAATTGTATTGACAACACACTGCATCGTTTTTCAAGCAGGCATATGATAAAGATTCTCTTCTATCCATGTTCATCCTCAGTTCATGTCATCTCTCCCAAAGGCGAGCTATTGTCATGGTGTGGTACGTCTTCCTAAATTGTGTATGTGTGCGGATATAAATGTAAGTACTTATTCTAATTCTGCAACCCCACACACCCTTAATCCCCTTTCATATAAAAGCTGGTATAGCATTGCTCTGTTTGGTCCAGAGAATGATCTATGAGAGCCATGGCTTCAGTTTATTAAATATAGAGTAAGCAGAAGAATAAATAGCACGTAGCAGAAAGTGAGAAGTGGCAGACGGGAAATCATCATCAAATTGGGAGCTTACCAACATCCAGCAGAAATCCATGTGGGAAGCTCCACCGGGGCAGTCAGAGAGAATTGCGAGGGTCACCTCTGTCCTCCACTGTTTGCTGTTTTCACCTTTTCCCCTTACAGAGCCAGGAAGACAGGCTGCCTCGGGGCAAAGCATCTTGGAGAAACAAGTTTTGTTCTGAAATGGGCAGGCGCCCCACTTCCAAAGTCAGCTTCTCAGTGAATTCCAAAAAGCACATGACAATGTACCAATATTATGTACATAAAAAGGGGCCTGGAGGGATGGCTCAGCCGTTAAAGGCTAGGCTCACAACCAAAAATATGTACATAAAAAGGTACATACTCTACAGCATTAAGGTTTTATTTTTGTTCACTAATCAGCCTGGTAGACAAAATTATCTATAAATAATATTTCTACATAGTTTTAATTTGATAAGTGGATTGATTATATCTTTTAGCACATTTATGGTCATACATATTTTATTTCAGGGAGTTTCCTGTTATCTTTTATCTATGTTTCTTTTTTCTTATTAAAGTTTTATGATTATTATTTCTCTACTCTTACACAATTGTTTTTTTTTCTTTTTGCCTCTTAGAAAATCATTACCTATTATCTTAGTCAGGGTTACTATTGCTGTGCTGAAACAACATGACCAAAAGCAACTTGGGAACAAAAGGGTTTCTTTACTTACACTTCTACATCATGGTTAAGAGGAAGTCAGGACAGGAACTCAGCAGGGCAGGAGCTGATGCAGAGGCCATGGGGGAGTGTTGCTTAGTGACTTGCTCAGTCTGCTTTCTTATAGAAACCAGGACCACCTGCCCAGCCCACAATGAGCTGGCCCATCAATCACTAATAAAGAAAATTATCTTAGGGAAGAAGTGAGGTTTCCTTCTTGCAGATAACTCTGGCTTGTGCCAAGTTGATGTAAAACTAGCCAGCACACCTATTAAGGTGATCAGTAATTTGCCAATTTTCACAAGTTTACTTATATAGATTCCTTTCTCTACTTGGATTTTCTCCATTTTTCCATCTAGATTTTTTTCCTTTGAAGCTGAAGGTTTCAGTTTTGTTGAGAAGTATCCTCTCTTTTTACTTCAGAACTTCTCTGGTTTGGTTTCTACAACTAAAGATTTTATTTTCATTTTGAACTCTCTTCAGGTATATACACTGTATAGATTTGGATATTTTCCTTCTATGGTCTATGATGTTAGCTTTATCAAATACTGAAAGATTGTGTGTGCTTGGACCCTTTCTGGATTACCTATTCTGCTCACTTCAACTGTGTGTCTGCCCAGTTTCAATAATGAGATGCCATAATGAATTCTAATATCAATTACAGGGCCAATACAGCTATGATTTTTTTAATCGCCTGGATATTCTTACAAATATATAGTTATAATTATGCTTATGTTTATGAGAACCTTCAGTTTCTTCAAGATGAAGATGCTATGTTATTATCCACAAATATGTTTTCTATAAGCCCATTTTATATTCTTTCATCGTGTCTAAGGTTCATTTTGAGATAGGGTCTCCCTGGATAGCTCTGACTCGCCTAGAACTCACTAGACCAGAGCAGCCTTGAAGTCTTACAGATCTACCTGCCTTTAATCCCAGTGCTAGGATTAAAGGTGTATGCCACCATGCCTGACTTTTGTGGTGGTTTTTGCCTGACTTTTGTAATGGTTTTTGGCTGACTTTTGTGGTGGTTTTTAAGTTCTGATATACATCCTATGTGCTTTTTGCTAGGCTGATTATTAGCTGGTTTTATTGTTGCTAATTACTATAACTTTGAGTGATTCTTCCTGCCGCGTATTTTGTTTGCTATTTCTATGTATGGAAGTTAGTGAATTCTTAGAGTTTTTACATGTTGCTATTTCTAGGGACTCGCTTGAAACATTTTTAGTGTTTTATTTTTGTTTCCTAACCAAGGAGCCATAATATCTGCACAGAACAATAGCAGTATCCTACCCTACCCCACCCCTACCCTGAGATTCTCTTTCCTAATGGTTTTCTCTTGTCTAAACTGCAATGGTAATTAACACTGGTTAGAAATGAATAATAGTATTAATAATGTAGGTCCTTGTACTTCATGGAGAACTTCTTTAGTGTGTTTTTACTAAGTGGAATGCAGGCTTTTGGTGTGGCTAGATATATATTTAGCACATTAAACCAAAATAGTATCTTAATCAAAAAACGCTAGCTACTGTTGTTTTCTTGATTGTACTTTTTTAATTAAAAACATGATCATCAAGCCCAGTATGGTTACACATGCCTGTAATCTGAGCACTTGGGAGGCAAAGACAAGGGCAGGGTGTAGGCTAGCCCAAGCTACATGATGGGACCTTGTGTGGGGTGCAGCTAAGGAGCGAGCCACTTGCCTAGCATGTACTAAGCCCTGGGTTTGATGGTGAGTACTGTAAGATCATTAGCTCTCCTCAAAGGTTTCTTCGGCATCCCGGAAGACACCACAGCATGGCTAATTCTTAATGTTCAATGAGGTGGAGCCATATCTGCCTTCCAGAAGCAACACCCTCCTTCCACCGTAGCCTCTATACTCACTGCCTAGGCTGATTTGTGTTTGCGTGTGGAATTGTTCTTTAGTTTTCTATCATGCTTGCCTTGTTAGGCATTAGTAGCCATTAATGCTGTCATTCTTCTAAGCTTTACAGGCTGGGAGCAGGGCAGGGTGTGTGCACACATGTGATTCCCATGCTCAGAAAAACCAAGAGCAGAACAGTTCAAAGCCAACCTGGGCTACATGAGACTCTGTTTCAAAAAAACAAAACTAAGCAAATGCCCCCAAAAAACAAAGGGGGAAAAGCGGGGGATGGAATTGCCTATTCCTTTAAAGTGTGTGATACAATTTTTCCCTACCAAGTGATTTGAACTGTTGTTTTTTATTTCATTTGGAGTGACATGCATGCGTTTGAAATTTTTATTTTAAGTTTCAGTCCCATGGCGTCCCTTCTAGTGTCACTTGTGTGCAGCTAATTTTCTTGGAAGGTCCCTGCTTATATCCTTGTTCCCACACGCCGTTTCTACTTATCCATCTGCACACACGCCTACATTTATCGATCATGTTAACCAGTAGCTTTTCTATTGTCTTTCCTCTCAGACGGCTTTGAAATGTATTCCAAGGGCCGTTTTCTGCCTCATTAACTTCCACTTTTCTCTGTTTCTTTCTGTTCTTCTTTTGCTGAGCTTGGGTCTATTCCATCAGGATGCCTTGACTCAGATGACTAATTCATGTCTTATCATTCCTTCATGTAAATACTTAGAAAGGCTGGTTTTCATCCGAGACACATTTTAGTTACATCACACCGAGGCAGACATTTACTGCTTTTAATAATCATCATTTTGCAGGAAATGTATTTCAATTTTTGTTTTCCTCTTTGTGCCATGCACTGAATATTTATTTCATGTTGCCTGGATTTTACTTTCAGTCCAGTAGTCTTTTCTGATTATCATTAATTTCTAATTTAATTGCAGTGTAATCTGAGACTATTGCCTGTCTTTGCCTCCCTTTGGGGATTCATTGAGGTTATCTCTGTTGCCTAATAGATGGTCAATATTTGCACACGCTCCATGGGACTTGGAAAGATATATTTTCTTCATTTAGTCTACAGGGTTTGTTGTTTACCCACAGGTCTCCTTTATTACTTATGTTAATTAGCCCTCTGATATTGATTTTTATCTTTTGTCCAGTTGTCTGGAGACTGACATGTGAGTTGGGGTGATCTAGCTCCAGTATGTTGTCTTCTCTTTCTTTCCACATCTCCTTAAGCTCTGTTGTTTTCAATCATGCTGTTTTCTTCCCTATAGCAGGCACCCTTTATTGTCATCGCTATGGCAGGTACCCTTTGTGCTACAGAGGCCCTCAATCTTCTTGGATGCTTTTCCGCTGAATTCCACTTTGTCTCATGCCTGCTCATGACTTCTTATGTCTACATTTATTTTTTTTTTACCCTCATTAAGCATTTACCTGGTACTTTCCCCTAGTCCTTTAATCTTCAGCCTTCATGCTTGACTTTCCTTTAGGGATATGTCAACACACAGCCTAGAATTGGGTTTTGATTTGTGATCTAATCTGGAAATCTTTTAACGAAATGAGTTAAACTCATTTATGTTTAGCAATAAGGCAAGCAGGCTTAGTCCTGGCTCTCATTTTATATTATGTCTCCAGGGATTTTTTTTCAGGCATTTTTTTTTCTTTCTGTGATTGTTTCTCCTTATGATTTTTTCAAGGAATATTTTTGGCTTCAGATACATAGCTACAGATTATTCAAGAAACTATGTCTTTAGACATGGCTTATTAATTCTATAGTTCAGGCAAAATACAAATTGGTGCATTTTTTCTTCTTCTTCCTCCTTTCTTTCCACAGAGGACAGAGAAGGAAGAGATCCCATAACCAAGGTGCACATGGATATGGCTCAAGGGGTAGTTCTGTGCAGGGAAGGAGACGGTGAGCCATGCCACAGCCTCCAGGCACCACAGTCTCGGGTTATACTGCAGGGTCTTCTCTACAACCTGATTTTAGTCAATAAGATTATCTTCCTAAATGGTCACCATTTATCATTAAGTATGATTATGTTTATATGACTTCATCTGTCAGCTCTCAATTATATCCTCTGAATTGGCTGCTATTATAGCTTGAGGCATTGAGAGAACTTCCTCTCCCCTCCTCTCACCACAGTCGCTGGTGGTATCATTTATCCACCATCAGAATATTGACTTTCTCCTTCCTCTGCTGCCCTCATCCTCTTTTCTGTTTGACTCTTGTTTTGAGTTGGAAACACCGGTGCTCACTCTCCATCCTCAATCATGGGCTGACTTTCCTCCTCTATTCATGGGCTCAGAAAAGGCTCAGGAGGACAACCGTCGCTGAGTTACAGCATTCCCCACATTGTCTTGCTACTTACTTAAAAGATAGCTAGGATAGATATAAACCATCGGTTCACATGCCCTTTCTCTGCTTATCTTGTAAATGTTGGCCACTGTCCTCCAGACACTGACTACTGCAGCAGAGGAAGCCAGGCCGAGATGATAGTTTCCCTTTGTACGAGACTTCGTCTCTTTGTCCTGGGTCCCAGTGGATTCTTTCTTGGTGTATCCTGTTCTTTTCCAGTATCCTTATATTAATTCTGAAGTAAGTTCATTGCAAGAGAAGTATGAATTCTCATGCTCCCTCCACACAAATTCCCCAGATGGTGATATTTGACTATATTTTTCCATTTTTGCAGAGAAAAAGACATACACAAATTGACAGAGAGGTACAGATAGGGTTTGCTTTGTCTTACACGATTCCACTAAATTGTACTGTGCATGCCTCCAAAAAACAAGAATTCTTCTCTCATATAACCACCAAAGAAGACAAAACCCATAGATACCCATCGGGATTTCCCTGACTGCGCCTGTGATGTCTCTTTACCCCCACTTGGCACAGAATCTCATGCACCACGGTTTTGAATTTGAATGCAATTTTTGTGTGAAGCTGTCTTAATGCTGTGTTAATATTAAATGCTTTCCTTATGAAATCTCCACCCACAAGACTTAGCATTCTTTAGCAACCCCTGGCTAAGTCAAGGATCACTATGATGGGCTGGTAGTGAATACCCACCATCCCCATTGTTTTCTCCTACATTTATTGACTAGAATTCTACTTCAAGTTAGAATCCCCTTCGCTCTCATGTATTTTCTTATTTATTCACCTAAATGTTCATTCATTTATTCACTCAAAACAATATGGGTTCTCGAGTGTTTATTCTAGGCAGCAAGTACATAATCCATAACCTTATTTAACTCAATGCTCATATCAATCCAATTTATCCAGTGGGATCTCCTTCAAGTTCTTGGACACAACTCTAACTTTTCCTTAAGTACTTTCTGACACTTTTGGAATAACATTAGATTTCAGGTTCCTTTCACACTGTCTCTTCTACATGCCCTATCTTCTACATCCTGCGTGTAGGATGTCCTACATCCCCTTCTTCAGCTATTTCTATGCGACTCTGGGTGACTTGTAGCATAGGGCAGTGTTTAGAAAACAAGGACATTGATCATGCACTCACTGCTCCTGGAGCTCCACTCCCTCGGGCCTTCTCAGCAGAAAGAACTAGGAATGTTGCATGTACGTACATGCGCACCGAGATTTCTGATTCCAATATAACGTCCCAGATTATTCCCAGCCTTCTCCTTTTCTATGTGTGCAAATCTCCTCTCATATATAAAAAATGTGGTCCCTGGTTTCCTTATTTGATAACCTGCCTGCTACCTCTCTACCCATACCCCTACCTGGCTTCCACAAGAAAGGGAGAGGGGGTCATAAAGGCATTACCCCCTTCAGGATATCTCTGGAAGCTTCCAGTTGTTCTGGGTCACTTTCCCTGGCACCCAAATATATGCCCTTTCAACATTTCGATTTAAGTCTCCTTGTTTCCATGAAAGCTTTCCTAAGAAACAGTTGAGCACTTGCTCTGTCCTATTAGGCTGCCTTTGCCTACAGGGATCAGCATTGTGTTTACACTAGGGCCCCACTAGGGCCCAACAGCCCCCTTCTCTGCCTCTCATCTCCTCTCTGGTACCTGCTAACCCTTCCCTAGTTCCCACTGCAGTTAGCCACAGCCACCTTTCTCGGCGGCATCACTCCTGCTCGGCAGTGTATTTTCCAGACTGTCTGTTTCCCCTTGAGAACCTTACAACTGAATCTTGGCTGCCGAGACACAGTTGCCTTTTTCCTCTTCTCTCATTCTTGAGTTCTGCCAGCTCCCATTTCACTGCTTCTTGTCATCCCTTCTGGAATTTGTGCTTCTATTCTGTAGTCTTTTATCGCACAAAAAAAAAAAACCCGATTTCTTCATTGAGTTCTTTAAATTCGTTGTGAGATACTTAGTTACACTTTTTACCTATTCCCCGAGAAATTTCCTTAGGATCCTTCCTGATTCGGGCCTAACTTTCATGATTGTTACTGACATTTCTTGTTTAATACTATTGTGTCTATTCTACCAATGGTTCAATTTTTTTCTATTATTTGCTGTTATATGAGGGAGGCTTTCTTGGGCCAGTTCTTTGCAAGAAAAAAAAAAGTTCCTATAGTTGGAAGAGGGATGAGGGAAAACCTTCAATTTTTTTTTTTTTAAATAAAGCCTTCTTCATAGGAAAATCAATGCCCGGAGGTTAATGCACAGGGCACTGCTGTGGTGGTACAAGGTTCTACATCATGACCCAGTGTTATTTACATGGAACACACATGTGTAAAAGTTCATTAAGCTAAGAAATAGTTATGTGCTTCACTGTATATGTTATGCCTTAACAAACGTGTTTAGGAAGAAGGCAGAATGGGAAGAAAGTCTTTAGGGGAGGGGCTCTCTTTCTGCTCTCACTGATATTTCTGCCTGCAAACAGGTCTCATCTCTATGATTTTTCTAGCCTTGAGGCTCCTCTGCTTCCGTGAAACAATGTCTCAGGAGACACTTTTGCTCACGTCTGTCCATGCTAGTTCCTGATCATGATTGGCAGACAAGCAACAAGGCTATAGGGCTTTAGGATGCCACCACTCCTGCCCACACCTCCATGGCATGCATTCTGCTTGAAGTTGCACCCAATCCCTGCCCCTGAGTGGGCTGGTCACTCACCTGTCTAAACCTCCTCATGTCTCTCCTTGCAGCCTATCTCAAACCTTGACCTTGTCTTTATTTCAGATTCCAAAATTTGTGCTTGACCCTCTAATCCCACTGAAAATGATACTTCAAGGTTTCACTGCTGTCTTCCTGTTATTTTTGAAACAGAGAAAGCAAAAGGGTTATTTTGTACCACTAGCCACCTCATCCCTGAGGTCCTGCTGGCCTGTTCTTTGGACTCATCACATCTTAAAGCAGTCCCCTCTGAGACTCAGTCTTCCTATTGCAGAATGGGCAGGGTGGGGGGATGCTGGGCATTTTGCCAGTGTTTGCTAAAACCATCAAAGCAAAGTGTGGAAGACAAAGGTATGAGACCACATAACTCTCTGCTGTCGGGAAGTGTTTCTTAACACCGCAACTTTAGACACTGTCTGTGGTGCTGATTGTGTTACACACGCACCCACACTGTTGGTGCTTCTCCCCACCCTCATCCCCCACCCCATCAAGGCTGGAGACCCAATCTCATGTAGACTACCAGTCAGGGACAGTTACTTCCTTGGGAACAGATTCTTATCTCAGTGTACTGACATCCCAGCAACACACACTCAACACACAAAAGCAGAGCAGATTCTCCAAAATTTCAATTTGCTAGCTGCCCTGTTTCATTTCTCTAGCTGGCTGCTAAAGTGGCAGTAGGAACATGCACTCCCTGGCACCATCTGCCTGCTTGTGAGCAAACACAGGCTTTCTAAGCCAGGAAGTGTGAAACACCAAGGCTGGCTCCTGCCTCTGATCCATGGTGAACTCTGAAGTTCCCAACTAGAGATGGACAGCATTCAAGTTCCGGGGTCAAAATATTCCACTCTCATCACACAAGACACAAATACTGATTCCACTAATAGAAGTGACCAATGGAAACCAAGATCTTTCAGAAGCAATCCACTTGCCATGGCCCAAAGGGCATAATGAATGAAGTATGAACCATAAGGGATTCAGTTCAGGGGTCTGGACATATCACAGGCTCAAGCACACAGACAGGCCCTCCAAGGTCTAACCCAAGTTTCCACCCAGCTGAAAACACATCTTGTCTACAAAGCATACACGAAGGTCTGTTCTGTCTTCTTTATGTTACCTCTTTAGGGAAGACCCAAGACTCAGAGCAGAACACTCGAAAGGCAACACTAGTAGAAATCTTGAGAACTCTTTTAAAAATAAAGTAGGAAAAGCCACTCTTCGATAAAAGCAGTCCTTTGGAACTGAATACCCTCCCTCTCTTGGAAGCCTCTGTGGAAGGAGTCGGTGTTCTCGGAGGATGAAGACTATACAAGCATGAAACATTTGTGTGCTCGGCGGTGGCTGTCATGGCTGGAGGGCCCGGGACACTCCCAACATCTCCGCTGGCAGCTCCCTGCTCCTTACTGAGCTCTGTATTTCCCAGAAGCAAATGCCACACAGCTCACATCTGCAGAGGGCTTGGACTCGGAACTAAGGCACTAGCTCTGCCACTAGCTGTCCAAGTACTCTTTGTTGAGAATGTAACTCCCCTCCCCCAGTTGTGGTAACAACCATTTATCTAGCAAGTAGATATGATACAGTCAAAAGCCCCCCTCTTCAAGGAGGAAGGGTGCCCCTTCTGTGGTACCCCTCTGAGCCTAGCTGTTACCTCATTCCTGCTTCCACTCCACCAACTTACTAAGAAAGCGCCTAGAGCTTTATCAGTCAACTATTGCAGCACCCAGGTCTAGAATGTAGCTGTCGCTGTGTCCAGATACACTCAGCGCTGCAAGACCGACAGCGATGGGGAATGGCAGAGAGGAATGGATATGGCAAGCTCTTCATGCAAAACCAAACCAGCGTAAGAAAGAGTGTAGGAAGTGACGGCCCACATAACATCTCTCTAAATGGCCCACCTTTTGCTTCTCCACAAAAAACAGATAACAAAAAGCCACCACCCATGGAGTCAGAAAATGTATCATTCCTTGTTCCCAGAAGAATTCAGGCTGCTAATAGCACCGATATTCTTAGCAACCCAAAGATGCAGAATGCCTAGCTTGAAAGGAGCCTGTCGGGATGTGAAGCCATGCCCCGTTCCTTCCTTCAAAGTGCAAACTGCCTGGGCTTGAGCTGTGTATAATTAAGATGCGGGGGAAATCAAATACACGGAAATACTCGCCCAGGAGCTGGCCCCTCCGTCCTGTGACAGAAAGGACAGATTGTAATGGACATGATGTGGTACAATCATTAAACATCTCTCCAGCTTATTTGCGTGCAGTGTCTCAATAATGTGTTATGAGGTGTGTTTGTAATTGCTACTGCTGATAGTGGTCCTTGAAAGGGAAATGGAGTGTGTCTAAATGCAGACAAAGCCACTTAGCGCACCAGGACAAGATGAGATGTTCCTCACAAGGTCCAAATGGGATACTCAGGGCTTCTTCCACCCATGGCTTGGGAGAGAGAGAAAAGAATAATCTGTCTCAATTTTCTCAGCCCCAGAAACAATATTTATAAAATAGAAGGTGATTTCAGAGCTCATTTATTTTCCTGGTTCACAGTCCCCACTCTCTCCTGACATCATTTTCTAACCAATTTTACTCCCAACAATCGCAGGAACAGCCTCAATTCTATTTGAAATCGTTAAAAGCAAACCCGTTCTTTTCCTTGTCTTTAGGTTCCATCTTTCAAAAAAAAAAAAAAAACTAGTTTAATTTCTGCACTGCCCTTTTCCAGAAGCAATATTCCAGGGAGCAGAACAGTCACAACAGTTCCTTCCATTGCCTTCCCTTCCCCCTAATTTCCTATATTTCTATAAATGCAGACACATTCGGATTCCTCCCGGCCTTGTTATGAAGCACCCTATCCAGTTCAGGAGTAACCAAGTTCAAATGTGTCCTACCTATAGACAGCGACAGCAAGTCATTGCAAGAAAATATCCTGCCAACAAGAGGCATCCTGGAAATGAAACAACCCATAGATTTTTCAGTCACCAAAAGAGAGATACATCTTTCCTCTCTAGTAGGCAAAACCCAAAGTGCCACAGAAAATAGTAAACACAGAAATCCAAGAACACATCCTGCCACCATAAGCAAAGAAGGTGTGCTTACTGGGGGTGGCAAGTACTGGGTTTCCCTCCGCCTTGCTGTGTCCTTCCTCTGACTTCCCAGCAGAACTGCCACAGGGAAAAACCGAGGCTCGAGCACCGCATGCCAGTTCTTACACAAGTCTTGCTAACCCTGGGGTAATTGCCACATTTTTCTCTGGAGTTCTCAGAAAACCATCTGTTCTAAAATTTGGGAGAATTTGTGTCAAACTGATGAGCTTTTTCCCCTTCTGAGAAGAAGAGACTGACTATACAAGACTTCTTCCTAATGCTCCTGCTCTGGTTTCATGTATTCATGTAAAAAGAATTCCTAAAAGTGTGATTTACAAAGGTATGATGACGCATAAGGTCAGAGGTGGGGCCGTGAATGACTTGGGTGCAGGGAGGGACCAAGCTTTCCTTTTTTTGTCTTCTTTCACTCCTGTGTATCACTTCTAAGACAGAATCAGACACATTGTCCCCATCCCTGTGAAACTCCAGCAGAGGGAGTGGTTTAGAGGAGTAGGAATTCGAGAGCCGCAAACACGGGCTTCTGATTGTCTGTTTCCACTCTGAAGTGCCAGGGAACCATCTAGGATGGGATTAGATGATGTGGTCATCTTGATGTATCCAATATGCAGAATGCAAGCCTATGGAGATCAAGGACAAAGCTCTGTGGATTCTGCATTAGCAAGTCCCCTAAAACACCAGGACAGGGGCCTCCCGGAATGACGACCCTTTGTCCCAGGGCAAGAGACACCACTCACAGTTTACATGTTTATTCCCCTGATGTCATGTGCGGTGATGGACATCTAGTAGTAGTAGTATTTGCTGAGCATTTGTGAAATTCAATTGAATCATTACTAACAGCAAGGAAGGAAGAAGAAAAAAAAAAAAAAAGCAAGGGCAGAAAGGACTGACTGCTTGTTCTCCAGGCTGATTTGAAAGGAGACGCCTTTCCTAGAAGCCCCATGTGGCTTTTACTCCTGACTTCAAACTGCAGCCCATCAAACCAAAAATAAACTATAACAAACTACTTCAAACTGCACAGGAGCTCGGCCTTGAACCAATCCCTGTGGGATTTCTGGCTTCATCACTGTGACAGCGGAAAGTGCATCGTAAGGGCCTTTCAAAATGAAGGAAGCAGAGACAAGCAAATGGGCGCTTTCCTGAAACTCCTCCCCCCACCCCCAGACAAGTGTTCTTATCCGGTGTTTGCCATCCCACCCCCTGCTTTGTGTCTGATAAATCTCAGTTTGATTTTCTCCAGTTGCTGGATCTGTTTTGTTTCTTGCTTATACTTTATTAACCTTTTTGTCTGCACATGCTTGTATGTACGAGCGTACACACACACACACACACACACACACATTTGTACACACCTCTGTATGAGTGTGGGTGCGGACATGTCAAGATGCCCGTGTAGAGGTCAGAGGGCACCGTCATGTGTCAGTCCTTGGAGTCTGAATCTCACCTTTTTGGAGACTGTGTTTTGTTGCTCACCACTGCTCCTGCCAGGTTGGCTAGCTGGGGAGCTTCCCAGAGTCCTAGTTCTGCCTCCCATCTTCGCCATAGAAATTTCAGAATTACAGATGTGAGCTTCCGCACCTGCCCTGGTGGATTCTGGAGATCGAAACTCCAGTCCTCATGTGGCACATGCACTACCCACTGAACCATCCGTCCAACCTCACCTTCACCATTTGAATTTTTAAATAGGTCCTGAGGTACACTATGGCCAACAAGAAAGTCCCTTCGAGAAGAACAACTTGTATGATGGGTGCCTTCTCCCCGGGAGCTCTGACCATTTGCTTTTTTTCCCCTTCATAGTCCTCCATCCTCCACAGAGGGCCCTGTGCTGCTTGGGTTCTGATATCGCATTTCAATCACCATACCGTTAGAAGATAGTCTTCCCCTACCTTCTTGCTCCTGCCTAGGCATTGAGGTTCTCCAAAATGTTCTTCCCAAGAAGCAATGACTCTACTTCTGTACACCTGAGGGCAAATCCAGCTGCTACTCTCTTCACCACTGTGTGTTCAGAACCAACCAACCCAGCAGTCCAACAACACTGTCGGGTAGCCCTGGGCTTCTGCCTCAACTCCTAAGATGCTCCAGGGCGGTTACTCACACGTGACCTTGAATGAGTTCTGTAGTTTCTCCTTTTAGAGTTCCAGAAAGAACACCTGCTGGTGTTGGGTGAAGATCTCACAGGCTAGGACAACAGCAGGCAGAGTGTTTGTGGGGAGCCAGCGCTACCGAGGAGAAGACGAGGCTCTGGAAGCTAATCATTATCATAGATCATGGCCTTGGCGGGAAAGATGAATACTCATGACCTGGGTGGCATGTTAACCTTCTCACTTGAAAAGATACCTGACAACCTCTAGGCCAAAAGTGCCCAAAGGACAGGTGTAGAGCTGGCACCCTGCGACTTGCTGGCCTTCAGCTTCCTTTTGTGAAAAAGATCTGGCTGGGCAGTGGTGGTGGCATTTTTAGTCCTAGCATGGAGAGGCAGAGGCAGGAGAATCTCCGGGTCCGAGACTAGCCTAGTCTATATAGTGAGTTCCAGGACAACTTGTTTAGAAAAACCAAAAAGAAAGAAAAAGATCTGCTACCGTCTTCACTGGCCCACACCAACCTGTCAGTTCCCGATTGCACTTCAGATTGCTCCTTCTTGTCATTCCCAAATTCCTGGCTGTGATTCTCAGACATCACCAAACCCTCTACCCCATCATACCATTTACCATTACTTACTTCTGCAGCTGTTACTCGGTAGTGCATGGAACCTAGAAATCACCTAAATGACCGCAGAAAAATGTAATCTTAATCAAGACAAACAAGATAGCTCTACCCAGTGGTATCGAAATATACAGCTTAAAATAATTTTTAAAAAACCTGTATAAACACTTCCCAGTGAACAAAAACCTTTTCAAAATTAAATCAAATAAATTCCTCTCTTAGAATGTGACAGTATTTAAAATAACCGCAGGATTCTACCTACACATTTTCTTATCACATTTTAATCACTTTACTAAGAAACCTAAACATTAAAAAACAATATCTGAGCTAGGCGATGGTGGCTCACACCTTCAATCCCAGCTCTTGGAAAGCAGAGACAGGTGGATCTCTGAGTTCCAAGGCAGCTAGGGCTACACAGAGAAACCCTGTCTTGAAAAAAAAAATTAGGTGGGGGAGAAGGAAGGAAGGGGGAAGGGAAGGGAAGGGAAGGGAAGGGAAGGGAAGGGAAGGGAAGGGAAGGGAGGGAAGGAGGGAGGGAGGGGGCAACAAGGATGAATATTTGTCTGGAAGTTTCTAAAAATTCTCTGGTGAAATTTCAGAAATCAATGAGGCAATGGTAGCTTCAAGGTGTCCATAAGGACAACTGGAATTGCCTGTCTGCTCCCATGTTCCTTCAGGCTGCTCTGTGGAGCCCGGCAGCTTCTGAGAAGGTACACAAGGTTAGTGTGAGACTGTGAGAAAGCTGGGTCTGGATGGCTGGATAGAGAATGCTGTGGATGGAAGGAAGCCTAGAGAACAGCAGCAGACAGCAGATGCAGTGGCATTTCATTTGCATTATAATAAATAAAGCTTGCCTGAAGATCAGAGAGTAAAAGAGCCCAGGCAGTGGTGACACACACATTTAATCCCTGTAGCCACACTAGTTGCCCTAGAAACTGGGCAGTGCACATCTTTAATCCCAGTGGTGCATGCCTTTAATCCCAGAACTAGAGAGGACTATAAAACAGGAGGAGACAGCTCTCAATCTCAGTCTCATTCTGAGATTCCTGGAGGTAGGATTGTTATTTCGGACTGAGGTTGAGGTAAGAGCCTCAGTTTTTGGATCTCCAGGTTGAACCCTGATTTCTGTCTCTGAGTTTTTAATTAATCATGCTTCAAACAGACCATGGGAATAGACATTCCTGAATTCAGGGATAGCCTCACCCAGGATGGATGGCTCCCAGGAGGGAGGTGACTTGGGCTGTCTTGAACATAAGAGGGACTACACTGCCTCCATGCTGGGAGGAAGGGCTGGAAAGCTAATTGACAAGCTAACTTTTCTCTAGCCTGGAGTGAGGAAAACTGGGTTCTTTTCGGTGGCCAAGGGAAACTGGCAAACCGCCCCTAAGGTCCAGGAGGTAGGACCACAATGACATCTCTACTCTCTGGGGATCTCACCTCACGGCAGCCAGCAGCTGGCCTTAAGTCTCAACATATGGACAAAGGAAAAATTCTTAGAGAGGGCACCAAACACCAGAGAGATGATGGAACACTCAAAATCCTCAAAAGGGGAAGCCATTGATGAAACGCAAGTGCTAGAGGAGAGAGAGGACAATTCAAATAAAAAATAATAACAGCACTTAATGATATTCAATTACAGCACAAGAAAGCCTTTCTGGGCCTAAAAATCATAATTTTCAAACTCAAAAGCTCAGCAGATGAGCTGCTGAAAGGGACGGTTGCTGTAGAGACCGAAATTAGTGGCTGTGAAGATCAAGCAGGAAAAAAAAAGATCACAAGAGCAAAAATACAAAGAAACAAAAATCAGGGGCCAAAAGAAATTTGGAGAACAGACCCCAGAGACCTGACTTGGGGATAACAGCAGTCTCAAGAAGGAGGAGGAGGAGGAGGAGGAGGAGGAGAAG